>NC_042968.1:84609790-84685239 GCF_901001165.1 Salmo trutta | reverse complement strand
TCAACACACACGCTACTCTCCTGAACAAAACTATCCTGTCTGTAGGAAAGCTAGCAGAGGTCATGAACCATGACTATGCCCATGTCCAATTGGTTCGATTGTTACTGGAGGATTTTCTCCGTGAAGTTAGCTCTTCTATGGACCACTTGGCCATGAATAGAATCCCCTCATATCTAGTGCCCCTCTCAATGGTGCACGACATATTGACCTCAGCTACTTCAACCACACTAAGGCCGTTACAATCACATTTGGCCTATAGTCTGGGGTCGGCCATCCCAATACACGTTGATGTTGATCGTAATGAAGTGGGTTTTCTACTGACGCTGCCGGTTGTTGAACTGGAGAATATCTATAGATTGAAAACGGTTCTCAATGTAGGATTTGGCGCGACAGTACCACGTAAAGATTGCCACGCCCCCAGTTGTAGCTTACCAGGAAAACAACCCAGATTTCTATCTCACCCCTAACCTGCTAATGTGTACTCTAACCAAAGATGTCCACTACCTTTGTCCTAGCAAACCATTTGTCAGGGATAACACTGAGCGTCTTTGTGGTATTAAAGCTATCACCAGCGAAGAACGCTGTAGAGCCAAACTAACAGCCAGGGATGGGGCCACCACCACACAAGTGGAGGTGGTAGGGAACCGATGGTTGGTCAACACACCGTTCGCGTCCGCCACTATGACTTACGAACGCCATGACTCCATCACCCAATTGAACCTCCCCAACCAGACTGTTTTTGTTACGGTACCAGAGGGGGCGATTATTCACGTAGACGACCTCGCTCTATACCACCTTCCCGACGACCGGATAGACACAGAGATTGAAATGCCGGACGCTTTTGCTAAACGTTCCCTTGAGTTACCACAAGCTATTCAATACCAAATCCAGTACGAGGGACCCATGACTGTTGATCTTAGCGTACTGGATGAGGCACTGTTAGTCGACCCGACTGACTACAGACCAAAAGATTGGTCTGTCGCCCGCTCTTGGACGGTGCCGGACAGTATCCTGACTGTTACCATGATCCTTGGTCTCATTTCCCTTGGCGGGTGCACCTACTACGTACACAGGCGCACACGTGCAATGGAAGACCTAATGAGGTCTTATACTAGGATCACCCGTGGGACGGAAGCGATCCCGATTTTTGGAAAGGTGGCAATGATCCGGAAACCCTCTTACAGGGCCCAGTCCCAGCCTCCTCTCCCGAACTCGCTAGGTCAGCCCCAGTAATGTCCCTATGTAAAGCTTTGGCCTTCAGGGGCCAAGTTTTTCCAAGTGCCTTAACTACCCACCTGCAAGTAGGATCAACCTAGACATGACATTAGAGACAATGCCATGATAGAGCTATTTAGCCAAGGCCTTGGACATATATAGAACATAGTCCATATTAGATGATTAAGGTGTGGGTAGACATATTTTGTATATTTTATGTTTTTATTCCAATTTTTCGTTTCATTACCTTGACACTTAGGAAGCCTTAGACCAAGGACAACCGCTCGTTTGGGGAGGAAATGTAATGAGTATTGCCTGAGTGTTTGTGCGTTATTAACGTCTGCCAAAGTTACTGCCTAGGTCCACTAACCGGATAACCGGACGACGGGCGGAACACAGAGCCACTGCCAGACCTCCTGATCCATTCTGGTGGTGACCACAGCTTGCGGAAAGCCTACCAGGGGAACCACTAAGGGGGGGGGGGGCTGCTCTGATGATCCAACAGACCATGGACATCCGATGGTCATTCTTATGGTGGGTTGCAACATGCAGAATCATTCCAAGTTGAACCTACCAGAGGGGGACTGTCATGACTGTCCTGATCAGGTCAGGGTACAGGAGACCACCACCCTACAGATTATCTCCCAAACCCCCAACAGAGGAGGAGAGATCTAGGGGTCTGAAGATGTGGGGGTTTTATGACACCTCACGCCCTATAATAAAACTTAGGCCACAAGAAATTCCTTTGTCCTAACAATGGAGAACTGGCCGTCAGAACATTAAACATGCAATAAAGGGACTTTGGAACAATGGTTTCCGTCAGCCACAATGGTGGTTATGACGAAAAGTGGAATATTAAAATGTATGTAACTTTTGTATTTGTTTTTAAAGGTTAAGAGATGACGTTATTATGAAAACATTGTACCTTTAAGAGTTTTCCCAGTATATGCCTGATGTTTATACATTGTACGCTGTTTGGAAAATATCCAAATCAAACAGAATGTTTTGGTAAAGATGAAATGTGAAGTTAGTGTCTAAAATCGGATTTTTAGCCAAATCTAAGCCTTGCCCCTTTACTTGGTCCGCCCAGAGAATTGCCCTAAAGGCGGTTACACCCACTTCTGACCCGAGGTATAAGACAGGAGAGTGAAGAATTAAATAGGAGACTATTGACCCCAAGCTGGCAGCTAAGGTCTAACAAAGTCGACGAACCCCAAAAACGAAACACAAGGTTGAAGACAAAGAAATATTTTTTCTACACGAGCTACGGACGAGTAGCTGTGTCTAAGCGGGTGAATTCAAGCCGAACCACCCCAGCCTCCACTCTCCATTGAATCGTGGTATCGACACCATTCGAGCCGAAGCTGTGAGCTCTGAGCTACAGAGCTGTTCTGTCCTCAGAAGACCCCTTTCCGATCAAGGGTGAGGATCAGACCACTTAGCCAAGAAGGACACTGACATCGTGAGGACAACCAGAGAGGTTGCGCCGGAGAAGAAGTGCGTCATTTAGAAGCCTAAACGACCCACGCGGAGCTCCCACCTGAGAACTCCAACACGTAATTACATCATTATATTCTGACCCATAAGAGCGGCAGTTCGGGGCAAGGCTAATTTTAAATAAGCATGGCTGACAAATGACCCAAATGTATATTTCTCTGTGTACTTCCTTTATTTCTCTCTCTTTAAATCCCATTTTGGGTAACAAGCGCCATAGTGTGTTGGCCCGTTTATACTAAGTCCTAATCAATAGCTGACTGTGTTTTGTGTATGTGCATTTTATCATCATTTTAGCTTGCTAGTAAATAAATAATCAACTAAGATTGGGGGGTAAATTCAGTGGTAAAGCCCGGTCGTGCAGATTCCCGGATTATACGCGTTCAGATTATGAGACTGTAGAGGAAATGATTAATTTAGCGACTGTTGTAATCGATATTCTGATATCCTTTGAGTTAATTTGGGAAATAGACACTCAATCAAAACAATGTTCCCATGGTGCCCCAGGTTAATGAGTGATAATGCTTGATTCATTGCTTAATTCATTTAATCACGTAATTATAACCGTTAATCATTCGATGAGCAACAGTCGTCACATTAACTAATACACGTCACGACAACATCAAAACTATTAAATAACACTATGGAATCATGTAGTAACCAAAAAAAGTGTTAAACATATCAAATCTATTTTATATTTTTGATTCTTTAAATGTAGCAGCACCCTTGCCTTGATGACAGCTTTCCACACTCTTGGCATTCCCCAACCGCTTCTCCTGGAATGCTTTTTCAACAGTTTGAATGACTTCCACATATGCTGAGCACTTGTTGGCTGCTTTTCCTTTTCCACTCTGCGGTCCAACTCATCCCAAAACCATCTCAATTAGGTTTGAGTGGGTGATGTGGAGGCCAGCGTCATCTGATACAGCACTCCATCCCTCTCATTCTTGGTCAAATAACCCTTCACACAGCCTGGTGTTGTAGGTTCATTGTCCTGTTGAAAAAACAAATGATTGTCCCACTAAGCGCAAATCAGATGTGATGGTGTATTGCTGCAGAATGCTGTTGTAGCCATACTGGTTAAGTGTGCCTTGAAATCTAAATGAATCACAGACAGTGTCACAAGCAAAGCACCCCCACCCCATCACAAATCCTCCTCCATGCTTCACGGTAGGAACCATGCATGCAGAGATCATCCGTTCACTTACTCTACGTCTCACAAAGACACGGTTGGAACCAAACATCTCAATTTGGACTCATCAGACCAAAGGATAGATTTCCACTGGTCTAATGTCCATGAAGGCCTGATTCACACAGTTTCCTCTGAACAGTTGATGTTGAGATGTCAGGTCTTAAAGTAATGATGGACTTTAGTTTCACTTTGCTTAGTTGAGCTGTTCTTACCATAATATGGACTTGGTCTTTTACCAATAGGGCTATCTTCTGTATACCAACCCTACCTTGTCACAAAACAACAGATTGGCTCAAACACATTAAGTCGGAAAGAAATTCCACAAATTAACTTTAACAAGGCACACCTGCTAATTGAAATGCATTCCAGGTGACTACCTCATGAAGCTGGTTGAGAGAATGCCAAGAGTGTGCATAGCTGTCATCAAGGCAGGGTGGCTACTTTGAAGAATCTAAAATCTAAAATATATTTTGATTTATTAAACACTTTTTGGGTTACTACATGATTCCATATGTGTTACATCATAGTTTTGATGTCTTCACTAATATTCTACGTTGGAGAAAATAGTAAAAATAAAGAAAAAACCCTTCGGTGAGTAGGTGTGTTCAAACTTTTCACTGGTCCTGTAATATATATTATATAAATTACTTATTTACATAATTATTTAGAACCATTGCTATGAGACTCGAAATTGAGCTCAGGTGCATCCTTTTCCATTGATCATCCTTGAGATATTTCTACAACTTCATTAGAGTCCACCTGTGGTAAATTCAAGCCATGAGGTCGAAGGAATTGTCCGTAGAGATTGTGTCGAGGCACAGATCTGGGGAAGGGTACCAAAAACTTTCTGCAGCATTGAAGGTCCCCAGAACACAGTGGCCTCCATCATTCTTAAACAGAACAAGTTTGGAACCAACCTGTCACATCAGCTCCCACTACGCCCTCTGGTGTCCCCGCTGGTGTATTCCAACCTGCATCTCTCTCCTCATCTCTCATCTCATCTCTCCCTCTCTGTCTGTCTGTCCTGGTCTGTCTGTCTGTCTGTCTGTCCTGTCCTGTCTGTCTGTCTGTCTGTCCTGTCTGTCTCTCTCTGTCTCTCTCTCTCTCTGTCTCTCTCTCATCTCTCTGCTCTCTCTCTCTCTCTCTCTGTCTGTCTTCTCTCTCTCATCTCGTCCTACTCTCTCTTCTCATCTCTATCCTACTCTCTCTCTCGTCTCTTCCCTCCCTCTCTCTGCTCTCCTCTCCCCTCCCTCCCTCTCTCCTCTCGTCTCTCTCTCTCTCTCTCCTCCTCCTCGTTCTCTCTCTCTCTCTCTCTCCTCTCTCTCTCTCGTCTCCCTCTCTCTCTCTCTCTCATTGTCTCATCCTCTCTCTCTCTCTCTCTCTCTCTCTCTCTCTCGGTGTGATTGGATGGTTGGAGACAGGTGTGGTGGAGTCAGAGCAGATCCCTATCAGCTGCAAATCGTCCCATAAATCAAGACCTCTACATATACTCATTCCTGCCACCTCCACTCTGCCAGATTGTAATCTCTGCTCAGTCAGTTGTTATACTAGCCTTTTGTCAGTTCTCAAGATCCTATTGCCCTGCTGTGCTTGTTTCCCTGCCTTACACCGTTTTGTCCTCTCGTTGCAGTACCGCTCTGTCTCTGGCTCCTGTCTCTTGTACCACATCTCACCACCAACCACCTTGCTCTGGACTTCACTCACCACTACCACCTTGGATTCGCCTCAGGACCTGTTTACCCTGTTCAACTCAGTCAACTACAACCACACTCTACACTTTGGGTTTTTCTGCAACTCATCTGAGCTACCCCGGTTCTGCACTCCATATCTCTCTGTGTACAATAAACATTTTGGTTCATTCATCCCTGCTTCTGCATCTGAGTCCGCTCTTGGGTTCCCCTGTGTTCGCTCCGCATAACAGTACGATCTGGCCAAAAGATGAACCCAGCAGACTCTCCAACTCTTCACCAAATTCTTGTTGGTCAAGGCACCCTTCTTGACCAACATAACCAAGCCCTGAAAACCCTGCTGGAGAACATCAAGGAGTTTTCACTGAGCCTGTCTGACCTACAGATCCAAACCTCCGTCCAGAATTCACAACCTGTCTCCAGTTCCTCTTCTCCACAGCCTTTTGTTCCGACTCCTGAGCGCTATGATGGCAATCTTGGGCTTTGCAGAGCCTTTCTTGTACAACGTTCACTAGTGTTTGAGCAACAGCCCTACTCTTATGCTCTCCTGGGCCACTGCGGTTTGGGAGAGACAGTCATCTATCTGCTTCTCCTACAATGGATTCAAAGACGAGATGAGGAATGTCTTCGACCACCCGGTCTGTGGAAAGGATGCTGCTAAATGACTTCTGTCCGTTCGTCAAGGTTCTCAGAATGTGGCTGAGATGGCATGTGAGTTCCTCACCCTCACCGCAGAGAGCGGCTGGAATGAAGAGGTCCTTCAGGGAGTATTCCGGAACGCACTCCTCGTCCTTGAGGGTCCTTGAGACCTAGTTGGTATCCAGAGAGGAGCCTGATGGACTTGACAAACTAATTTCTCTCACTATCCGCATTGACAACCGTCTCCGTGAGCGTCGGAGGGAGAGGGGAGGTAGGGTTGCATGTCCCATAACGTCTGCTTCTGTGCCTTGCTCAATTTCACCGACTACATCACATCACCAGACAGGTTCCAATCCTGAACCCATGCAGCTCAGCCGGACTCGTCTATCTCCAGAGGAGAGGCAGCGGTGTATCAGTACTAGGAGCTGTCTGTATTGTGGACAGGTTGGTCACCTGGTCTCCACTTGTGCCCTGTGTCCAGCAAAAGAGAGGGCTCAGCAGTAGTGGGGGATATAGTGTTGAGCCAAATCGCCTGCCCATCATCTCCCAGACCCCTGCTTGAGGCCAAACTTGTGTGGCAGAGCCAGGCTTTTCCTCTGCCTGCTCTCATCAATTCAGGCGCCAACGAGAGTTTTCTGTACCGAGTGGTTGTTAAGCAGTTGGGCCTGGACACTGTTTTGCTTGATTCACCTCTGGAATCCAACGCTCTCAATGGAAAGCTACTCTTCCGTGTTTTGTAGAGAACTGTTCCTGTTATCCTGCGTCTCTCTGGTAATCACCAGGAAAAGATCCGTTTTCATTTCATTGACTCTTCTCACTCACCTCTGGTTCTGGGCCATCCATGGTTAAAGCTGCACAACCCACAGATTGACTGGTCTACCGGAAGGGATACTACTTGGAGTACATTTTGCCATTGTTGTTTACATTCTGCCCTTCCTCCTGCCTTGTCTGCACCCCAGTCCACTCCAGAACCCCCAGACCTGTCTTCTGTTCCTCTAGAATATCACAGTCTAGCTCCTGTATTCAGCATGCACCACACCCCATCTCTGCCGCCTCATCGGCCTTACAACTGTGCTATTGAGCTTCAGTCTGGAGCTCCTCTCCTTAGTAGCAGGTTGTATAACCTCTCTCGCCCGAGCAAGAGGCCATGGAGTAATACATCCAGGACTCACTTGCTGTCGGACATGTCAGGCCTTCTTCCTCTCCGGTGGGAGCTGGATTTTTCTTTGTCAAGAAGAAGGACGGGTCACTGAGGCCATGCATAGACTTCCGTGGGTTGAATAGTATCACCGTCAGGAATAAGTATCCCGAGCCACTTATCAGTTCTGCTTTTGCCCCCCTCCATGGTGCCACAGTATTTACTAAACTGGACCTCCAGAATGCCTACCACCTTGGCCGCATCAGAGAGGGAGATGAGTGGAAAACGCCGTTCAACACACCACTTGGACATACTGAGTACCTCGTTATGCTTTTTGGCCTCACTAACGCCCTAGCTGCTTTTCAGGTCCTGGTGAATGATGTCCTGAGGGATGTCATTGGGCGTTTTGTTTTTGTCTATATGGATGACATTCTTATTTTTTCGATGGACATTGAGGCTATCAAGCAACACGTCCACCAAGTTCTCCAAAGGCTATTGGAGAATAAGCTATTTGTTTAGGCTGAGAAATGTGAGTTTCATGTTTCCTCTGTGTCCTTCTTGGGTTACATTATTGCTCAAGGACAGCTACGAATGGACCCTGCCAAGGTTAGGGCAGTCACAGAGTGGCCTGTGCCCGCGAATCTGAAGCAGTTACAGCGTTTTCTGGGGTTTGCTCATTTTTATAGACGATTCATCTGTGACTACAGTCGTTTGGCAGCTCCTCTCACCACTCTCACCTCAACCACCACTCCATTCCACTGGTTCCTCGTGGCAGAGGCAGCATTCCGGGAACTCAAGCACCACTTCACTTCTGCTCCAATTCTTACCCAGCCAGAACTCCAGTTCGTCCTCGAGGTGGACGCTTCCGACACCGGGGAAGGTGCAGTCCTGTCTCAACGTTCTCGCGTGGATCAGAAGCTCCATCCTTGTGCCTTCTTGTCCCGCAAGCTCTCACCTGCAGAGAGAAATTTTGACGTAGGCAACCGGTAACTCTCGGTTGTTAAGCTGGCTCTTGAGGAGTGGCGTCACTGGTAAGAGGGTTCAGTACTTCCCTTCATTGTGTGGACGGATCATAAAAATCGAGCCTACATCCAGACCGCCAAACATCTCAACTCTTGTCAGGCTTGGTGGGCATTCTTTTCTGGAAGATTAAACTTTACACTCACTTATCGACCCGGATCTAAGAATACCAAGCCTGATGCCCTCTCTCGTCAGTTCACCGCAGACAACAAAAGTTCAGAGCCTGAGACCATTATGCCATCCTCTTGCATCATTGCTGCTGTCTCCTGGGAGATTGAGTCTCGTGTTCGTCAGGCTCAGCTGAACCAGCCGGATCCTAGAAACGGACATTGTAAGGCTATGTTTGTGCCAGATTCAGTTCGTTCTGATGTTCTTCAATGGGCACATTCTACGCCCCTCACCTGTCACCCTGGCATGAACCGGACAGTCGCCTTCCTGTGTCAGTGATTTTGGTTGCCCACCATGGAGAGAGACACTCAGGAATTCATATCAGCCTGCTCAGTCTGTGCCCGGAATAAAACCTCCACCAAACCTTCATCTGGTCTGCTTCATCCTCTTCCCATACCTAGTCGCCGCTGGTCACACATAGTTTTGGATTTCGTCACTGGGCTTCCCCCATCAAATGGTAACTCAGTCATCCTCACTATTATTGACCGATTTTCTAAAACGGCTCACTTCATTCCCCTCTCCAAGCTTCCATCCTCCAGGGAGACTGCGGACCTGCTGGTATCCCATGTTTTGCGGCTGCATGGAATCCCCAGTGACATTGTTTCTGACAGAGGACCCCAGTTCACATCCCAGGTATGGAGAGCCTTCTGCACAGCTCTTGTTATTAAGGTCAGCCTTTCGTCTGGATATCACCCCTAGACCAACGGTCAGACCGAGCGGGCCAACCAGGAGTTGGAAACTGCTATACGCTGTGTTACTTCAGCTAACCCTTCCTCCTGGAGTGCCCAGCTATCCTGGGTGGAATATGCCCACAACACCCTCATCAACGCCTCATCAGGTATGTCTCCCTTTGAGTGTGCTCTGGGTTACCAACCTCCCTTGTTCCCTGCCCAAGAGGTTGAAGTAGTGGTGCCCTCAGTCCAGGACCACATGCGCCATTGTCGTCGCACCTGGAGGAGGACCCGGGCTGCCCTTCTTCGTGCCTCCGCCAGGACCCAATCCAAGGCTAACCATCGTCGTGCTGCAGCTCCAGTCTACACTCCGGGCCAAAGGGTATGGCTTTCTTCAAAGGACTTGCCTCAAAGTTTTTTCGAAAAGAACTAGCTCCCCGATTCATTGGCCCCTTTGAGATTGACCATGTCATAAACCCCTCTGCTGTTCATCTAAAACGCCCTCATTCTCTCAAAATTCACCCCACCTTCCATGTATCATTAATCAAACCAGTCTCCTCAAGTCCCTTGTCCCCTCCTGCAGCTGCTCCTCCCCCCCCCTTGTCTCGCTCCAAGTCTTCCTAGAGCTAGCCGCACAGACAAACTGAGCAATCAAAAGAAAAAGGGCATTGGTCAGGGAGGTGACCAAGACCCGATGGTCATTCTGACAGAGCACCAGAGTTCCTCTGTGGAAATGGGAGAACCTTCCAGAAGAACAACCATCTCTGCTGCACTCCACCAATCAGACCTTTATGGTAAAGTGGCCAGATGGAAGACACTTCTCAGTCAAAGGCACATGACAGCCCAATTGGAGTTTGCCAAAAGGCACCTAAATGACTCTCAGATCATGAGAAACAAGATTCTCTGGTCTGATGAAACCAAGACTCTTTGGACTGAATGTCAAGCGTCACGTCTGGAGGAAACCTGGCACCATCCCTACAGTGAAGCATGGTGGTGGCAGCATCATGCTGTGGGGATGTTTTTCAGAGGCAGGACTGGGAGACTAGTCATGATCGAGGGAAAGATGAACAGAGCAAAGTACAGAGACATCCTTGATGAAAACCTGCTCCAGAGCTCTCAGGTCCTCAGACTGTGGCGAAGGTTCACCTTTCAACAAGTTAACATCCCTAAGCACACAGCCAGAGTCTCTGAATGTCCTTGAGTGGCCCAGCCAGAGGCCGGACTTGAACCCGATCGAACATCTCTGGATAGACTTAGAAATAGCTGTGCAGCGACGCTCTCCATCCAACCTGACAGAGCTTGAGAGGATCTACAGAGAAGAATGGGAGGAACTCCCCAAATGCATGTGTGCCAAGCTTTTAGCTGCATACCCAAGAAGACTGTAATCGCTACCAAAGTTGCTTCAACAAAGTACTAACTAAAGGGTCTGAATACTTATGTAAATGTGATATTTCAGTGTTTTATTTTTTATACATTTTGAAAAAAAATGTGCTTCGTCATTATGGGGTATGGTGTGTAGATTGATGAAAAAAGCTATTTAATACATTTTAGAATAAGGCTGTGATGTAACAAAATGGGGAAAATGTCAGTTGGTCTGAATACTTATGTTTCTGTGTCTATATGTTAATACATACGTTTCTTTGTATGTATGTTTATACATATGTTTCTATGCATATGTGTTCCTATCAGTGTTCAGTGTTCCTATCCAAGATGGCATAGCAGTCAGACGTCCTTTGTCCTCGTCTTGTCGTGTCCCGTGTGTATATATATTTACATATTTTCTTTGCATATCTTTTTAGAGCTTCTAAAAACTCAACTTCAAAACACTCTCCTGCAACCCGCCTCACCAATTGTTTAAAAATATAAGTATTATTCACCTCAAATCTGAAATCCACAACAGAAGTTAGCCAGTTCACTGGCTAACGTTAGTATTCAGCTAACCACGGTTGGTGGTCATCAGCTATCCTTTACCTTGAAAAGCTATCGCCGGTTTTTGAACAACGCGACTCACACCAGAGCATACCGGACCTATTTTCTCTCCATATCCCCGTATTTCTACCGCAAGCTCTGGACATTTACACCTGGATCTTACAGCTAGCTAGCTGCTATCCGAGTGACTATTGGCTAACTTCGGTCCCGGAGCAAACATCAATTATTCCGGAGCTAGCCAGCTGAAGAGTTCCATCAGCCACTCCTGGGCTACAATCACCTATCCGGACCCGCTTTACTGCCGATGCGGAGCCCCACCGGGCCTTCACGACTGGACTACCGACGTTATCTGCCCGAGGGAAGACCACCAAAAACTCTGAAATCTCCATCCCTAACTACAACATTTTCAGACAAGATAGAACGGCCAAAGGGGGTGGTGTTGCAATCTACTGCAGAGATAGCCTGCAGAGTTCTGTCCTACTATCCAGGTCTGTACCCAAACAATTTGAACTTCTACGTTTAAAAATCCACCTCTCTAAAAACAAGTCTCTCACCGTTGCCGCCTGCTATAGACCACCCTCTGCCCCCAGCTGTGCTCTGGACACCATATGTGAACTGATTTCCCCATCTATCTTCAGAGCTCGTGCTGCTAGGTGACCTAAACTGGGACATGCTTAACACCCCAGCCATCCTACAATCTAAGCTTGATGCCCTCAATCTCACACAAATTATCAATGAACATACCAGGTACCACCCCAAAGCCGTAAACACGGGCACCCTCATAGATATCATCCCAACCAACTTGCCCTCTAAATACACCTCTGCTGTTTTCAACAAAGATCTCAGCGATCATTGCCTGCATCTGTAATGGGTCAGAGGTCAAACAACCTCCACTCATCACTATCAAACGCTCCCTGAAACACTTCAGCGAGCAGGCCTTTCTAATCGAACTGGCCCTGGTATCCTGGAAGGATATTGACCTCATCCCGTAAGTAGAGAAGGCCTGGTTATTTTTTTTAAATGCCTTCCTCACTATCTTAAATAAGCATGCCCCATTCAAGAAATTTAGAACCAGGAACAGATATAGCCCTTGGTTCTCTCCAGACCTAACTGCCCTTAACCAACACAAAAACATCCTGTGGCATTCTGCATTAGCATCGAACAGCCCCCGTGATATGCAACTTTTCAGGGAAGTTAGAAACCAATATACACAGGCAGTTAGAAAAGCCAAGACTAGCTTTTTCAAGCAGAAATTTGCTTCCTGCAACACAAACTCAAAAAAGTTCTGGGACACTGTAAGGTCCATGGAGAATAAGAGCACCTCCTCCCAGCTGCCCACTGCACTGAGGCTAGGAAACCACGCTCAATGTCCCAAACGTTGCTCTTGCTGCTGGTGATTCTCTGATCCACTTCTATGCAGACAACACCATTCTGTATACTTCTGGCCCTTCTTTGTACACTGTGTTGACAAACCTCCTGATGAGCTTCAATGCCATACAACTCTCCTTCTGTGGCCTCCAACTGCTCTTAAATGCAAGTAAAACTAAGTGCATGCTTTTCAACCGTTCAATGCCCGCACCTGCATGCCCGTCCAGCATCACTACACTGGACGGTTCTGACTTAGAATATGTGGACAACTACAAATACCTAGGTGTCTGGTTAGACTGTAAACCCTCCTTCCAGACTCACATTAAGCATCTCCAATCCAAAATCAAATCTAGAATCGGCTTCCTATTTCGCAACAAAGCATCCTTCACTCATGCTGCCAAACATACCCTTGTAAAACTGACTATCCTGCCTATCCTTGACTTCGGCGATGTCATTTACAAAATAGCCTTCAACACTCTATTCAGCAAATTGGATGTAGTATATCACAGTGCCATCCGTTTTGTCACCAAAGCCCCATATACTACCCACCACTGTGACCTCAATGCTCTCGTTGGCTGGCCCTCGCTTCATATTCATCGCTAAACCCACTGGCTCCAGGTCATCTATATGTTTTTGCTAGGTAAAGCCCCGCCCTCTCAGCTCACTGGTCACCATAGCAGCACCCACCCATAGCACGCGCTCCAGCAGGTATATTTCACTGGTCACCCCCAAAGCCAATTCCTCCTTTGGCCACCTTTCCTTCCAGTTCTCTGCTGCCAATGACTGGAATGAATTGCAAAAATCACTGAAGCTGGAGACCCATATCTCCCTCACTAACTTTAAGCACCAGCTGTCAGAGCAGCTCACATATCACTGCACCTTTACATAATCCATCTGTAAATAGCCCATCCAACTACCTCATCTCCATACTGTTATTTTTTTGTTGTTGCTCTTTTGCACTCCAGTATCTCTACTTGCACATTCATCTTCTGCACATCTATCACTCCAGTGTTTAATTCCTAAATTGTAATTATTTTGCCACTATGGCCTATTTATCATCTTACCTCATTTGCAAACACTGTATATAGACTTTTTTTTCTCTATTGTATTTACTGTATGTTTGTTTATTCCATGTGTAACTCTGTGTTGTTGTTTGTGTCGCTTTGCTTTATCTTGGCCGGGTCGCAGTTGTAAATGAGAACTTGTTCTCAACCTGCCTACCTGGTTAAATAAAGGTGAAATAAAATTTTAAAAGATATTAAATGCCACAATTAATTGTTCCAACAATTGTTTACAGACAGATTATTTCACTTATAATTCACTGTTTCACAATTCCAGTGGGTCAGAAGTTTACATACACTAAGTTGACTGTGCCTTTAAACAGCTTGGAAAATTCCAGAAAATAATGTCATGGCTTTAGAAGCTTCTGAATGGCTAATTGACCTCATTTGAGTCAGTTGGAGGTGTACCTGTGGATGTATTTCAAGGCCTACCTTCAAACTCAGTGCCTCTTTGCTTGACATCATTGGAAAATCAAAAGGAATCAGCCAATACCTCAGAAAAGAATTGTAGACCTCCACAAGTCTAGTTCATCCTTGGGAGCAATTTACAAATGCCTGAAGGTACCACGTTCATCTGTACAAACAATAGTACGCAAGTATAAACACCGTGGGACCACGCAGCCGCCATACCGCTCAGGAAGGAGACGCGTTCTGTCTCCTAGAGATGAACGTACTTTGGCGTGAAAAGGTGCAAATCAATCCCAGAACAACAGCAAAGGACATTGTGAAGATGCTGGAGGAAACGGGTACAAAGTATCTATATCCACAGTAAAACGAGTCCTATAACCTGAAAGGCCACTCAGCAAGGAAGAAGCCACTGCTCCAAAACCGTACTTTGGTCTGATGAAACAAAAATATAACTGTTTGGCCATAATGACCATTTGTTATGTTTGGAGGAAAAGGGGGGAGGCTTGCAAGCCGAAGAACACCATCCCAACCGGGAAGCACGGGGGTGGCAGCATCATGTTGTGGGGGTGCTTTGCTGCAGGAGGGACTGCTGCACTTCACAAAATAGATGGCATCACGAGGAGGGAAATTATGTGGATATATTGAAGCAACATCTCAAGACATCAGTCAGGAAGTTAATGCTTGGTTCTTGGGTCTTCCAAATGGACAATGACCCCAAGCATACTTCCAAAGTCGTGGCAAAATGGCTTAAGGACAACAAAGTCAAGGTATTGGAGTGGCCATCACAAACCACTGACCTCAATCCCATAGAAAATTTGTTTGCAGAACTGAAAAAGCGTGTGCGAGGAAGGAGGCCTACAAACCTGACTCAGTTACACAAGCTCTGTCAGGAGAAATGGGCCAAAATTCACCCAACTTCTTGTGGAAAGCTTCTGGAAGGCTACCAAAAATGTTTAACCCAAGTTAAACAATGTAAAGGCAATGTAAAGATTATTCTGACATTTCATATTTTTTAATAAAGTGGTGATCCTAACTGACCTAAGACAGGGAATTCTTACTAGGATTAAATGTCAGGAATTGTGGAAAACTAAGTTTATTTGTATTTGGCTAAGATGTATGTACATTTATGACTTCAACTGTTGCTTCAGGGGGAAACTAGTTCCGCCATTGGGGTGCCAGGACAAAGAAGAGCTTGGACTGGGCTGACCGGGAGCTGCCCACCCAAAAGGGTGGGAGGGCCAAGAGACCAGAGGTGTCAGAATGAATCACTCAGGTTTGGTTGTAGGGTTTAAGCAGAGCCAATAAGTAGGGAGGGGCAGTTCCTCTTCCTCTTAGTGAATGTGACATGGGAGAACTTGGGAAGGTTGAACACCAGACGGGTTGTAGCGTTTTTGATAAGTTGCAGGGGTTTAATGGCACAAGCCGGGAGCCAACAGAAAGTTGTACAATTCTTCCACAGCGACAGGAAAGTGTCATCATAATCAAATCAATTCAATAATTTATAATACTATGATTAAATACCTATAGATAGCATTACTAAAACTGAAAACTTAAAAAGGGGCTCCCAAGTGGGGCAGCGGTCTAAGGCACTGCATCTCTGTGCTAGAGGTATTTCAAGGACAGCTTTTTTCAATCTTCGTAACATTGCAAAAATCTGAAACTTTCTGTCCAAAAATGGTGCAGAAAAATTAATCCATGCTTGTGTCACTTTTAGGTTAGACTACTGCAATGCTCTACTTTCTGGCTACCCGGAAAAAGCACAAAATAAACTTCAGTTAGTGCTAAACATGGCTGCTAGAATCTTGACTAGAACCGAAACATTTGATCATATTACTCCAGTGCTAGCCTCTCTACACTGGCTTCCTGTTAAGGCTAGGGCTGATTTCAAGGTTTTACTGCTAACCTACAAAGCATTACATGGGCTTTCTCCTACCTATCTTTCCGATTTGCTCCTGCCGTACATACCTATACATACGCTACGGTCACAAGACACTGTCCCTAGAATTTCTAAGCCATCTGCTGGAGGTAGGGCTTTCTCCTATGGAGCTCAATTTTTATGGAACGGTCAGCCTATCCGTGTGAGAGACGCAGACTCGGTCTCGACCTTTAAGTCTTTATTAAAGACTCATCTCTTCAGTAGGTTCTATGATTGAGTGTAGTCTGGCCCAGGAGTGTGAAGGTGAACGGAAAGGCACTGGAGTGACAAACCGCCCTTGCTGTCTCTGCGTGGCTGGTTCCCCTCTCTCCACCCGGTTTCTCTGCCTCTAACCCTAAGGGCTGAGTCACTGACTTACTGGTGCTCTTCCATGCCGTCCTTAGGAGGGGTGCCCCACTTGAGTGGGTTGACGTGATCTTCCTGTCTGGGTTGGCGCCCCCTTCGGGTTCGTGCCGTTGGGGAGATCTTCGTGGGCTGTACTCGGGCCTCATCTCAGGGTAGTAGGTTGGTGGTTGAAGATATCCCTCTAGTGGTGTGGGGGCTGTGCTTTGGCAAAGTGGGTGGGGTTATATCCTGCCTGTTTGGCCCAGTCCGGGGGTATCGTCGGACAGGGCCACAGTGTCTCCCGACCTCTCCTGTCTCAGCCTCCAGTATGCATGCTGCAATAGTTTATGTGTCGGGGGGCTAGAGTCAGTCTGTTATATCTGGAGTATTTTTCCTGTCACATCCGGTGTCCTGTGTGAATTTAAATATGCTCACTCTAATTCTCGCTCTCTCTCTTTTTCTCTTTTTCTCTCTTTTTCCCTAGGACCATGGCTCAGGACTACCTGGCCTGATAACTATTTTTTGTCCCCAGTCCACCTGGTCATGCTGCTGATCCAGTTTCAACTATTCTGCCTGTAGCTATGGAACCCTGACCTGTTCACTGGACGAGCTACCTTGTGCCGGACCTGCTGTTTTGGACTCTCTCTCTCTACCGCACCTGCTGTCGCTAACTCTGAATGATCGGCTATGAAAAGCCAACTGACCTGTTGTCCTCTACAACCACTGTGATTATTATTATCTCACCCTCTGTCATCTATGAACGTTTGAACATCTTGGCCATGTTCTGTTATAATCTCCACCCGGCACAGCCAGAAGAGGACTGGCCACCCCTCATAACCTGGTTCCTCTCTAGGTTTCTTCCTAGGTTCTGGCCTTTCTAGGGAGTTTTTCCTAGCCACCGTGCTTCTACATCTGCATTGCTTGCTGGTTGGGGGTTTAGGCTGGGTTTCTGTACAGCACTTTGTGACATCGGCTGATGTAAAAAGGGTTTCATGAATAGATTTGATCGATTGATAGAGGTGTCACTACAGACCCTGGTTCGATTCCAGGCTGTATCACAACCTGCCATGATTGGGAGTCCCATAGGGCGGCGCACAATTGGCCCAGCGTCATCCGGGTAAGGGTCTGGCCGGGGTAGGACGTCACTGTAAATAAGAATTTGTTCTTAACTGACTTACCTAGTTAAATAAAGGTTAAATAAAATATATTTAAAAAAAACACCAAACAATGTGGAATACCTTATCATTATAATGTTTTTATTTACAGACCCACATTCACAGTATATTATATAACAATTGCAAATGATGACTTTGAATTTTCAAAAACAGACACATTAACTTCGAGCACATAACAAACTCACATGCTTCAAAGGAAAGGCATATATCCAGAATAATAAAAAGAAAGCTTCACATAACCAGAATAATATAAAGAAATAAAGCGCCACATGCCTAGAATAATAAAAAGAAAGCTTCACATAACCAGAATAATATAAAGAAAGAGTCTCATATCCAGAATAAAATAGAGTCTCATATCCAGAATAATATAAAGAAAGCGTTTCATATCCAGAATAATATAAAGAAAGCGTTTCATATCCAGAATAATATAAAGAAAGCGTCTCATATCCAGAATAATATAAAGAAATAAAGCGCCACATATCCAGAATAGTATAAAGAAAGCATCTCATATCCAGAATAATATAAATCCTACAATAGCTCCTATACAGTACCATAAGGTCCTCAATGTGCTCCGTTGAATAGTGCCAGGAAAGAAACAGCAACATCAGAGCAGCAGTGCTGTTTTAAAGCAGTAGGCTGTAGGCCTGGCCATTTACACTAAAATACTAAACTACTGTATAAAACAAGTATACAATCTGTAGAATCAGTTCTAGAAAGCATACACAGAGGATTTGGCTGTTGTGGTTCTTCTTTTATCCTTTATTTTCAGGAAAAGATTTGTTTGTCGTATTCAGCAGATTTTTCACAAATTGCTTTACAGTACAAAGTTTGATATACATCTGTGTTGAACTGCCAATAGTAAACACGTTTTGTTTAAATCAAATTCAATTCTGGCAGTTTTTCAAAGCACAATCAAATATTCTGTGAGGCATTTATTGTTAAAACACAGGGAAACACATACTGCAGTTTAGAGGTGATATCATGTTCTTATTTGTCCCGTTTTGACATTCTTCGAACAGTAAAAAGATAAAAGAATTTATACATCTGAGAGTACATCTGAAATATCACATTTGACAAATTTGAGAACTAGAAACACAAGCAGAGAGATCCAAAGCTCATTTATACACCTGCATGTAATAAACAGTGATGTTAACACTGGAGAGTGACGAGATAGAGGGAATGGGACATCAATAAAACAAAGTCATTCAAATCAATTGTCATTTTTTTAAATCCACAACAAATATATAATCAGAAGATCACACTATTTAGTATAAAAACACAAATCTAACTTATTGCAGAAAATCCTGGGGCAGTGTTAGTGGTCTTTTTAAATTGCTTCTTACTCTGAAGTAGGCAGAATACTGTAGTTTACACTGTCCGCTGCAAGTAAGATAACTGCTCTAACAAGCAAGAGGGGGTTTGTATTGACAACAATAAAAAGTGAGGAAGATATATGGTATATACCCTCAGTCCTCATTGGAAGAACCTAAAGAAGTGCTTTGATGCTCCTCCCACATACAGTATAATATTATATTATGTAGATATTTATGTGACTATTACTATTACTTGTTATTTCTGACTGGACTTTTAATGTTATTATTAAATATTAATGTACTGATTTGTTGAGGGAGCATTGTTGAGGGTGCATTGCTGAGGGAGAATTGTTGAGGGAGCATTGTTGAATAAAAACATTTAAGTGTAAGGGAAACTGTAGGTGCCGATTACTGCGAGCGCTTTAGAGCCGCGGGAAGATGTTTACGGGGGTGGGTTATAAGGAGATTTTGGTCGATGAGGGGTGTGGCTGAGGATCATTTTTATTGAGGGGAGGGGGATTTCTCTGCTCTGCAACAGGAGTAATAAAGGCCTAGTTCACACATTTTGTGGGGATTATAAAAAATCAGCACACTCAGTATCCCTACTTCCCTCGGCTATATTTTACAGATTGAATCTTACTCATAGATCCATTGGTACTAATTGTGCCTCTGCCAAGTACTGTAGTATGACAAGAACCAAGAAGGTCAGAGAAGAACGAGCGGAGAGACAGTGTGACAAGGCTTAAATGTTCCTGACACACACAACATATACAATACATACATGAGAGCGTGACATAGTGTGACGTTAATGTGATTTGCTTATGACGGATATGAGAGGAGACGTAAACTGATTTCAAGTAAAGAGATGAGATGTGGCGTGTAGGAGGGCGGGCTCGTGGTTCCTCAGGCCGGTCGGTGGGCGTCCCTCTGTGTCCCCATGCAGCCGGCTGGTAACCCACCGGTGTCACTCAGAGAGACGTCTCACTCAAACCCTCCTGCTCTAGAGCTCAGCTGGGGTCAGAAGGGAAGACGAGAGATTGCCTGACCTCATTCAATAACAAATAGTAGGGAATAAGAGAAAACTGACCCTTATTACAGATGCCCATGCCGATACAGCTACAGAATCTCTGGCATTGAGTACTAGCAGGCCTACATGAAATAGCTACATCTCCCACCAGATGGCAGGCCTTTATTAAATAGCTACATCTCCCACCAGATGGCAGGCCTATATTAAATAGCTACATCTCCCACCAGATGCCAGGCCTTTATTAAATAGATACATCTCCTACCAGATGTCAGGCCTATATTAAATAGCTACATCTCCCACCAGATGTCAGGCCTATATTAAATAGATAAATCTCCCACCAGATGTCAGGCCTACATTAAATAGCTACATCTCCCACCAGATGTCAGGCCTATATTAAATAGCTACATCTCCCACTAGATGGCAGGCCTATATTAAATGGCTACATCTCCCACCAGATGGCAGGCCTATATTAAATAGATACATCTCCCACCACCTGAGTGTTTCCAGTATAGCAAGTAAAGGAGAGGTGAGGAGACACTCACCAGACTGGCTTACTTGGTGATGGCGGAGGGTGATCCAGAGCGGTGAAAGTGGACTATCTGCCACTTGCCATCACGGCGGTGCCAGATGCGTGTCTCCTCAGACTGGGCGGTGCGGGGCATGCCGTTGGTGTCGATGTACTGGGTGATGCGGATGTAGGCGATGCAGGCAGCTTCCTCCCCGATCAGGTGGATGTGGGGGTTCAGGATGGTGGTGTGGACAGGCTTACTGTTCTTAGACCACACTGGGGGACGAGTAACATACACACAAGACAACAGTCAGTCAATGAATAAGTAATTCTATGATTGCAGGAGTTGTCACACTGGTTTATGACTAGGTATGCCATAGTCTGTCTCACGGATGATGATGCTGTGCCTTTATCAATGCTTTACAGAATTAATATTTGAGAGGGTTAATTAGTTTCACTCTCATTATGTTTCTCTCCATTTCTCTCTTCTTTAATTTCTCTCTTCCTCTCTTTCTCTCTTCCTTGCTCTGTCATTTTCCCAATCAGTCCAATCAGGCCCATTGGAGCTGTTTCCTCTGGCTGGGAGATCAGTTGCTGATAGGAGAGGATTATCCATTACTCATCACAATGAGCCAAAAGCATTCAGTCTGCAGCCACTGTAGCAGCGAATGAACACTACATTCACTTACAGATAATGGCCCCAAGGTTCTGTTCTCCACAACTGGCTGTAATCCTAACCACATCTCATGAAATAGAAATTACATTTTGTTACCTATTATGGAAACCGTAAGCTAGAGCTTATGAGCACATATAAAGGACTATTAAAGGATATTCCAAAATATATGTTATAAACTGGGTGGTTCAAGCCCTGAATGCTGATTGGCTGACAGCTGTGGTATATCAGACCGTATATCACGGGTATGACAAAACATTTATTTTTACTGTTTTACTTACATTGGTAACCAGTTTGTAATAGCAATATGGCACCTCTGGGGTTTGTGGTATGTGGCCAATTTACCACGGCTAAGTGCTGTATCCAGGAAGAACAGCCCTTAGCCGTGGTATATTGTCCATATACCACACCCCCTCGTGCCTTATTGCTTAATCATACTATAGTGTGTATAATATGTATACTCTCCCTTCACTGGGAAAGTAAATGAGTTGTTAGTGCTGTACAGCAAGAGTTTTACAGCCCTCCTGTCTGTGTACAGCTCTGGAATTTGATGATATATACCAAACAATTCAACACAGGTTTCCTGTAGCTGTCTGTGTATAATGTAAAATTAGAATTGTGAAATTGATATAGTAGGAGGGAGGCAAGGAGAGAGCAATGCAACTTACAGTTCTCAAAGTAGAAGCCATGGAAGTCCAGGCCCTCCACCAGATTACCCAGAGCTTCTGGCTCAAACGCTGTCACACTGGGGTCACACATCTTACTGTAGGGGGAAGAGACGAGAGACGAGAGAGAGAGACGAGAGAGAGAGAGAGAGAGAGAGAGAGAGAGAGAGAGAGAGAGAGAGAGAGAGAGAGAGAGAGAGAGAGAGAGAGAGAGAGGAGAGAGAGAGAGAGAGAGAGAGAGAGAGAGAGGAGAGAGAGAGAGAGAGGAGAGAGAGAGAGAGAGAGAGAGAGAGAGAGAGAGAGAGAGAGAGAGAGAGAGGAGAGAGAGAGAGAGAGAGAGAGAGAGGAGAGAGAGACGTGACGGACAGGCTGGGGTGTTGTTACTCCCCTCAGGATGCTAAGTTTGGAGATAAACTGCTGCTGAATAGGACTATATCTGGCACGGTGTAGTGGGCTTGTGGGAGATTCACACTACTCAAACACTTCAGATAGGCTATTGGGATATAGACGTTTACTGTTTACTCAGAGCTGCATCAGCTAGAGTTGAATGAAATACAATGGCCTTGTTATTCATATGGTTCACACAGAGGGATCTATTTTAACAAACCTAACTTATGGTAAATCTAAGCGCTGGAGATAGTGCTATAGGTCCAGGGGTGTGTCCGAAATATTTTAGCTATTTTCACAGCCGTTATTATGAGTGCAATAGCTGGCGGTGCAGTGAAAGGGCTGGGTTTTGATGAATGAACAAGTTGTACGTGTGGCGAGGGCTTGGCCACTCACTGGCCATTCAAGGCATTCCATGGATGTGCTTGTCTCCAGTTCTGTAGGTTATTGACGATCTTTGCCTTGTCATCAACTCCAATTCGGCTGGGGGCAGGGAATGTTCTAGTCCATTGTGGATTGATTCTACAGTTTATTAAACAGCATAGGCTACAATAACGAGTAATAGTAACACAAAAAATATCCAGTGTTGCTCAATATGTTTGGAGTGTTGATTGTCAACATTGTTGTAATTGGCACCAATGAGAATAGGCCCTGTACGCATCGCACTTCCCCTCAAATAAAAAATACTAGGCTCCCATACATGTGTGAGGTAGGTTCTCAATAAGCCAGATATTTCCTCAGCCTCCCCTTGATATGGCCTTATAGGACTGAACATCTTGAATAGCCTACACTATTTAAAAAAAACACAAATCTAGATGCTTCAACTAATTATTATTAAGTAACTGGTTCCACAGCCTTTTTTTGTTTACTCAACTTTTGTTACCTGAACTTAAGATTTTTAGTTGAGACAAACTTAGCTCCAACATGAGAAAACATAGGCAAAAATACTGTCAATTAAAAATGATGAGTTTGCTCAATTTGTCTCATATGTTAATTCAACTACAAATGATTATTTTTGGCATCTTACCCCCAAAAAAATGCAGTGGAACTAGTTACGCACACAGAGTGCTTTTAACATTGTGTTTTCAATGTACATATTTGACACATGTTGGCTATATAATGCATGATCGTTTATATAGTCATTATTATTCAACATGTCTTCAACTGGGATTTGAACTCACAACCTCTTGGCTCACAGCATTCCGATCATCCTGATATGCCACCATGCCTACACCAATTATCAGTTAATCTGACTATACTCTCATCATTGATTTGATGTAATTATTTAAGCAATTTTAGGTTTTTCTGTATAGGTGTCTAATGTTGGTGGAGGCATATTACTGTTTTAATGTTAATCTATCATTAATCACCATGATAAATAAAGCAGTTTTTGTTGAGTGTACAAAGTGCAAAGTGTAGCAATACAGGTGTAATTAGTTCTAGACACAGATATGGTGGCGTAGCAGGAAGATTGGAATGCTGTGAACCAAGTGGTTGTGAGTTCAAAACCCAGGTTAAGACGTGTTGAATACCATTTTCTGTATAGCCCTCACCCTCCGATCCAACAGGTCCCAGACGTGCTCAATGGGATTGAGATCCGAGCTCTTCGCTGGCCATGGCAGAACACTGACATTCCTGTCTTGCAGGATATCATGAGCAGTATGGCTGGAGGGTCATTTCAGGATGAGCCTGCAGGAAGGGTACCACATGAGGGAGGAGGATGTCTTCCCTGTAACGCACAGCGTTGAGATTGCCTGCAATGACAACAATCTCAGTCCGATGATTCTGTGACACACCGCCCCAGACCATGACGGATCCTTCACCTCCAAATCGATCCTGCTCCAGAGTACAGGCCTCGGTGTAACGCTCATTCCTTCGATGATAAACGCGAATCCAACCATCACCCCTGGTGAGACAAAACAGTGACTCGTCAGTAAAGAGCACTTTTTGCCAGTCCTGTCTGGTCCAGCGACGGTGGGTTTATGCCCATAGGCAACGTTGTTGGTGGTGATGTCTGGTGAGGACCTGCCTTACAACAGGCCTACAAGCCCTCAGTCCAGCCTCTCTCAGCCTATTGCGGACAGTCTGAGCACTGATGGAGGGATTGTGCGTTCCTGGTGTAACTCGGGCAGTTGTTGTTGCCATCCTGTACCTGTCCCGCAGGTGTGATGTTCGGATGTACTGATCCAGGTGTTGTTACATGTGGTCTGCCACTGCGAGGATGATCAGCTGTCCGTCCTGTCTCCCTGTAGTGCTGTCTTAGGCGTCTCACAGTACGGACATTGCAATTTATTGCCCTGGCCACATCTGCAGTCCTCATGCTTTCTTGCAGCATGCCTAAGACACGTTCACACAGATGAGCAGGGACCCTGGGCATCTTTCTTTTAGTGTTTTTCAGAGTCAGTTGAAAGGCCTCTTTAGTGTCCTAAGTTTTCATAACCTGCCGTCTAAGCTGTTATTGTCTTAACGACCGTTCCACAGGTGCATGTTCATTCATTGTTTATGGTTCATTGAACAAGCATGAGAAACAGTGTTTAAACCCTTTACAATGAAGATCGATGAAATTATTTGGATTTTTACAAATTATCTTTGAAAGACAGTGTTCTGAAAAAGGACGTTTCTTTTTTTGCAGCCTTTTTAGGGGGCGTAAAATGCAAAAATAATCATTTCTAGTTGAATGAACATATGAGAAATATTTAGCAAACACATCATTTTAAGTTGACAAAAATGTTGTCCTACGTTTGCTCATGTTGGAGCCAAGTTTGGGCATTTTTTAATCATTTAACACTTGACTGAAAAGTTTAGTAAAAAAAAAAGCCTTTGGAAGCAGTTACTTAATAATTATAGTTTTACAGTGTGTTTTTGGAGCACCGCGTCTTTGGTAACCTGACAAGAGGCGCTCTTTGGAAAAGGGGATGGATATAAGCCGAATGGAGTATGCACTGTATGTAAATAATGCAAAAGCATGTTGAGAAAAAAGCCTCACGAGTAGACCATTTAGAAACATTTTCTGGATATAGGCTTGGCTAATGCATGGCCAGGATAAGAGAAATAGCAGTTTTCGTACTACCCTGTAGTAGGGTAACGGTCGTCTACTAAGGACTTGTTTTTTAATCAAACAAAATGGAAAACAAGCAAGCATTGTCACAGGAAAATTACTTACATTTTTCAAACAGGTTAAAATTGCAAAGGAGCTTGCTTAACGCCAGACGAACATATAGCCCGGAATATCTTAACATATGTGCATCGTCTTGGAGCAAATTAATGGTATGCACAGCTATTCATGATCAAGGGATTAACTTGTTCAGCCTCCGAATGGCCTTGATTGGTCATACAGACAGTTTTCTCCCTCCTTGATTAGAAGAATTTAGTCCCAGACACATGCACTGGGAGTGATATATCTGTAAAATCAGTAAGGACATAGACCTACGGAGGTTTCCCCTCACAACCACCTGAAAGCCATCTTAGAATAATGTCTAAAGCCAAACACTGAGCTTTCAATTACACTGTTACAGTTAAGACAAACCCTGAGTTATCAATTACACTGTTACAGTTAAGACAAACCCTGAGTTATCAATTACACTGTTACAGTTAAGACAAACCCTGAGTTATCAATTACACTGTTACAGTTAAGACAAACCCTGAGTTAAGCCAATCAGAGTGCTGTATCAGTAGGAGACATGTTCGTTACCAATGTATGTTTCTAACCCTCTTTATCACTTCTCTACAGCAAGACAGTGACTGAACAGTGAGTGAACAGTGAGTGAACAGTGAGTGAGCAGTGAGTGAACAGTGAGTGAGCAGTGAGTGAACAGTGAGTGAGCAGTGAGTGAACAGTGAGTGAGCAGTGAGTGAACAGTGAGTGAGCAGTGAGTGAACAGTGAGTGAACAGTGAGTGAACAGTGAGTGAGGAGTGAGTGAGGAGTGAGTGAACAGTGAGTGAACAGTGAGTGAGCAGTGAGTGAACAGTGAGTGAACAGTGAGTGAGAAGTGAGTGAACAGTGAGTGAACAGTGAGTGAACAGTGAGTGAGAGGTGAGTGAACAGTGAGTGAATGGGTCCAGTATGTGGTCTGTTTACTTACGTGTAGCTCTCAAAGTCTCCATTGCTGATGGCTTCTATGAGCTGCTCTGTTACCTTGATGATCTCCTGTTTCCTCACTGTGAAACATAGACACACTGCACTGACACACAGCACTGACACACACCACTGACACACCGTTCTGACACACAGCACTGACACACAGCACTGACACACAGCACTGACACACCGTTCTGACACACAGCACTGACACACCGTTCTGACACACCGTTCTGACACACCGCTCTGACACACCGTTCTGACACAGCTCTGACACAGCTCTGACACACCGTTCTGACACGCTCTGACACACCGCTCTGACACACCGCTCTGACACACCGCTCTGACACACAGCTCTGACACACAGCTCTGACACACAGCACTGACACACCGTTCTGACACACCGTTATGGCACACAGCTCTGCACTGAGAACTGCTGACAACAAGCACCATGATGAATAGGACTGTAGGACTGCAGTATTCCTGGCACTGGAATATATAAATGAGTTGTTCCTGCTGTATAGCAACAGTTTTTATTTAGCTTTATGGACCTTTTGTACAGACCTGGGATGTGTGCGTGTGTGTGTGTGTTGTCTGTTTGTGTATGTGTGTGTCTGCCTGCTGCCTCTCAGTGCTTTGTTGAGTGTGAGGGGGCTGTTCTCTGCCCACACTGAGAGATGCACTGTGCCAGCAGAGAGAGAGTTTCACTCCCACCAGCTCTGGGTTGCAGCTCAGAGTTGGGAAAGCAAGGTCGTGCCTTGCATATGGTGAAGAGGGGATGCTCACAGAGGGTTACATCCTCACAGTTTGTCCTCCTAACTCCCTCTTTCTCTTCAATAAATACAGAACTGGGAGAATTCAAGCTACCTAGAAATCAGTAGAATGCAGATGATATTTGACATACACTAGCTATTAGAGACTATGCCAGTGATTGACTGTCAAAGCTAGCAAATTATCAAGTACACATGTTTATATCGCTTGTCATGCGCTTTAGGAAGTCTTTCATCTTTCATATCTCTCTCTCTCACTCTCTCTCTCTCTCTCTCTCTCTCTCTCTCTCTCTCTCTCTCTCTCTCTCTCTCTCTCTCTAACCTTCCTTCACACCCAACCAACACCTTCAACCACTGCAGAGATCATTGTTCTATCTCTCGTCTCACCCACTCTCCACCTACACAGTTTCTCTGCATCGCCCTAATTGCAGCTCTTCCACATGCATCTACCTCCTCTCTGGAGAAATCCCAATGACATTTTCTCAAACCACTCTTGTAGGAGGAGGTAACGTGTTGAAATGTATCCATTTGTTTCCAAAACATCAATGAGCTGCTGTAGTCAAAGAGGAGCATTACCTTACAACAGACCCGTCTCTTAGGAAGAGCTGTAAGGTTTACTGACAGAGAGAAGACAGGCTTTCTATCTATTTATTCCCATTCCATAGAACACGGATGCTCAAACTGGCATAAGCAACAGCAATGCAACTCCACCACCAGCCGTTATTAAACTGACTTACTCATATTCATTCATGAGAGTACTGCCTCAGTCAAGCTATTAAATAGAGTTCCATACAGTAGCTATTTGCATTGCTTTATTAACGGAAATGCTTTCACAGTAGCCAATCGTCATGGTAGACCCTTCTTGAAAAACATAAGGCAGAGGATGTCAATCTGTTCTCCTCCTCTGTTAGGTTGTCAGTCATGTAAATGGACGGTAACTGAAGTAAGAGTGAACCTATCCACAGCAGTGTTGTGCTGGTTTTGGGGTTATTTTTAGCATTATCGAGTATCACTTCCTGAGCCAGAGAAAGCCATATCTCAACAGCTCAATATGTGAGTGTGTGCAACATATATGACCACCGTAGGATATCTGTTTAGTTTAGCAGAGCTCTATTCCCCCTGACAGCTGTCACCCTGTCCTATTAACATGTCCAGACTGCTAGAGGTGAGGCGATGAGAGGTGAGACGAGGGGAGAACCTTACCTCTGGTGTCTTCATCCTCAATAGTGGTGTTGGTGCTTTCAGAGGATTCCTAGAAACGACACACAGACGGGTTCAGAGATTCACACTCAATCATAGAAAGTGGTATTCTCTCCACACCAGGAAGTGGAATAGCCGGGTCAACACAACACACACACACCTCCAACAGACAGACAGCTGCCTCCCTGTCTGCACCTTTAAGAGAGAGAGAACAGGCTGTTTGGTTATTTCTGAGGTCTAGCTGGTTAGGAGTAGGGTGAGATATGGGAGGGAGGGAAACACCTAGAGAAGGAGAGATGGGTTACCCCCACGATGAACCCCCAAGAGCTTATCAAAAAGCATCGGGATTAGGCAACGTTAGAGATGGGATGGTCACACACAAAAACAAAAAGAAAGTCCAGCTCCATTTTGAATGACAGCTTTATTCGCTTGTTCATTGGTTCGTTTGGATTTTCTAAAGCTATTATCACTTTCCCTGTTAGGTGGAAAGCCGAGAGGCGTGGCCGAGAGGCATGGCCAAGCGGGTGGGGAATATCACACTCACCATCAGCTGGACGCTGGAACTGGACTTCCTTTTCTGGAAGAGAAATGAGAAGAGGTTAGACAGGAACACACAGGATGAGATGGAGACGCCAGGGAGCGACAGAGGGAGGAGAGGGACACCTCCATGCTGCGGAGGGAGGAGAGGGACACCTCCATGCTGCGGAGGGAGGAGAGGGACACCTCCATGCTGCGGAGGGAGGAGAGGGACACCTCCATGCTGCGGAGGGAGGAGAGGGACACCTCCATGCTGCAGAGGGAGGAGAGGGACACCTCCATGCTGCAAAGGGAGGAGAGAGACACCTCCAGGCTGCAGAGGGAGGAGAGGGACACCTCCATGCTGCGGAGGGAGGTGAGGGACACCTCCATGGTGCAGAGGGAGGAGAGAGACACCTCCATGCTGATGAGGGAGGAGAGAGACACCTCCATGCTGCAGAGGGAGGAGAGGGACACCTCCATGCTGCGGAGGGAGGAGAGGGACACCTCCATGCTGCGGAGGGAGGAGAGGGACACCTCCATGCTGCAGAGGGAGGAGAGGGACACCTCCATGCTGCAGAGGGAGGACATGTATGTGGGTTTGAGGCTCAGGATGTGTGTGTGTGTGTGTTTGGGGTTCATGTTGCCAACGTTGCCGTTGTCATCTCCCCAGGACACCTCTGTGAGCAGTCTGGTCGGCAGGCGGTGTGGCGGTGTGGCTGTTGTGGCGGTGTAGCTGTTGTGGTGGTGTGGCGGTGTAGCTGTTGTGGCGGTGTGGCTGTTGTGGCGGTGTGGTTGTTGTGGCGGTGTGGCTGTTGTGGCGGTGTGGCTGTTGTGGCGGTTGTGGCGGTTGAGGAGGTGTGGCGGTTGTGGTGGTTGTGGCGGTTAAGGAGGTGTGGCGGTTGAGGAGGCGTGGAGGTTGTGGCGATTGTGGCGGTTGTGGCGGTTGAGGAGGTGTGGCAGTTGAGGAGGTGTGGAGGTTGTGGCGGTTGTGGTGATTGTGGCGGTGTGGCGGTTGAGGAGGTGTGGCGGTTGTGGCGGTTGTGGCGGTTGTGGCGGTTGTGGCGGTTGTGGCGGTTGTGGCGATTGAGGAGGTGTGGCGGTTGTGGCGGTTGAGGAGGTGTGGCAGTGTGGCGGTTGAGGAGGTGTGGCAGTGTGGCGGTTGTGGCGGTTGTACCCCTTGTGGCGGTGTGTAGTGTAGGAAACCTCTGGGCCCGGCAGGGCTGTGGTCAGGGAATGCCTTTGATAAGGCAGAGCTGGCAGGGCTGTGGTCAGGGAATGCCTTTGATAAGGCAGAGCTGGCAGGGCTGTGGTCAGGGAATGCCTTTGATAAGGCAGAGCTGGCAGGGCTGTAGTCAGGGAGGAATGTCTTTGATAAGGCAGAGCTGGCAGGGCTGTGGTCAGGGAGGAATGCCTTTGATAAGGCAGAGCTGGCAGGGCTGTGGTCAGGGAGGAATGTCTTTGATAAGGCAGAGCTGGCAGGGCTGTGGTCAGGGAGGAATGCCTTTGATAAGGCAGAGCTGGCAGGGCTGTGGTCAGGGATGAATGTCTTTGATAAGGCAGAGCTGGCAAGGCTGTGGTCAAGGAGGAATGTCTTTGATAAGGCAGAGCTGGCAAGGCTGTGGTCAAGGAGGAATGTCTTTGATAAGGCAGAGCTGGCAGGGCTGTGGTCAGGGAGGAATGCCTTTGATAAGGCAGAGCTGGCAGGGCTGTGGTCAGGGATGAATGTCTTTGATAAGGCAGAGCTGGCAGGGCTGTAGTCAGGGAGGAATGCCTTTGATAAGGCAGAGCTGGCAGGGCTGTGGTCAGGGATGAATGTCTTTGATAAGGCAGAGCTGGCAGGGCTGTGGTCAGGGAGGAATGCCTTTGATAAGGCAGAGCTGGCAGGGCTGTGGTCAGGGATGAATGTCTTTGATAAGGCAGAGCTGGCAGGGCTGTAGTCAGGGAGGAATGCCTTTGATAAGGCAGAGCTGGCAGGGCTGTGGTCAGGGATGAATGTCTTTGATAAGGCAGAGCTGGCAGGGCTGTGTGGCCAGCAGCATGCCTCACTAATCCCAGTATCAGACACCCTGGACTGGACTGGCTGCTCCTTATTAAGGCCCCAGCGGGAACTGGGGGAGTACCACCGGTGGAGCCTATCCCTGATACATGTATATAGTAACTCACACAGACTAACTTACAGAAACACACTTATAATAGTGGAACACTCACAAACAACACGAATAAACAGACAGACTCTCCTACTGGCTTTGATACAGATGAACTGTCAAAGCACTAATCCCATTAGATACCTATCTCCTAGTACTGTCCTGGGACTGGACTGGACTGGACTGGAGGACACATTTTGGGTGGGGCCAGCCGGTGTGTTCAGAGAGAATGGAGCAGACATTGAAACTCCCACAATCCCATTGACTACTTGGATCTGTGATGTTACCTTTTCAAAGAGCATGTTTGATTTATTCAGTTTTGCAGAGAAGGTGAAAATAGCTTTCAACTTTCACAAAATGTTGAATAACGGCCACATTTTTAAATAATGTTTTATGGACAGCGGGTGTAATATACCCCAAAAGTCCTCCTCCAGGCCAGGTTTACTCCACGGTGAGAAGAGAACCCTGTGGAGCTGGAGCCCTACCTTCACACCATCAGTCTTCTTGTTGGCCTTGTTACCTCCTGCGCGGGACACAAAGAGAAACAGGATGGTGAAAAATGGCACTAACGCCCAAAAGACGAGGGCGAAGGGCATGGCCAACAGTCTCAGTCAAATGAAAAGAGGAGGGCAAAGGACAACAGTCTCAGTCAAATGAAAAGAGGAGGGCGAAGGACATGGCCAACAGTCTCAGTCAAATGAAAAGAGGAGGGCAAAGGACAACAGTCTCAGTCAAATGAAAAGAGGAGGGCGAAGGGCATGGCCAACAGTCTCAGTCAAATGAAAAGAGGAGGGCAAAGGACAACAGTCTCAGTCAAATGAAAAGAGGAGGGTGAAGGGCATGGCCAACAGTCTCAGTCAAATGAAAAGAGGAGGGCGAAGGACATGGCCAACAGTCTCAGTCAAATTAAAAGAGGAGGGCGAAGGGCAAGGCCAACAGTCTCAGTGAAATGAAAAGAGGAGGGCGAAGGGCAACAGTCTCAGTCAAATGAAAAGAGGGCGAAGGGCAACAGTCTCAGTCAAATGAAAAGAGGGCGAAGGGCGTGGCCAACAGTCTCAGTCAAATGAAAAGAGGAGAGAGGAGGGCGAAGGGCAAGGCCAACAGTCTCAGTCAAATGAAAAGAGGGCGAAGGGCATGGCCAACAGTCTCAGTCAAATGAAAAGAGGAGGGCGAAGGCCAACAGTCTCAGTCAAATGAAAAGAGGAGGGCGAAGGTCAACAGTCTCAGTCAAATGAAAAGAGGTAGAAGAACATTTTAGAAAACCTGATCCATAAGTCTCCTGGGAAATAAAATATAATATTTTATTCAAATCAAGCCGTCTTCCTGATCTCCACTGATCAAAAACTCAATGAGACGGTCATATTGCCGAAGAGTCACTAGGAGTATCCAAACCCAGCGGCTTGTTGAAGATTCTCTAAGGTCATTCAACTGGTAAAACAAGAGTTTTTAGAGAAGATAAGCACCATAAAAAAAGAAAAACTCTAATTCCCAATGGTTCACTCTATAGTGTAACACCAGGGGTCCCGACTGCTCTGCTACAGAGGCTGAGAGGTGTCCAGACTGCTCTGCTACAGAGGCTGAGAGATGTCCAGACTGCTCTGCTACAGAGGCTGAGAGATGTCCAGACTGCTCTGCTACAGAGGCTGAGAGATGTCCAGACGGCTCTGCTACAGAGGCTGAGAGATGTCCAGACTGCTCTGCTACAGAGGCTGAGAGATGTCCAGACTGCTCTGCTACAGAGGCTGGCCGTTGGGTGAGAGAGGTCCAGACTTGGCTCTGCTACAGAGGCTGGCCGGTGGGTGAGAGTGGTCCAGACTGCTCTGCTACAGAGGCTGAGAGATGTCCAGACTGCTTTGCTACAGAGGCTGGCCGGTGGATGAGAGAGGTCCAGACTGGGCTCTGCTACAGAGGCTGGCCGGTGGGTGAGAGAGGTACAGACTGCTCTGCTACAGAGGCTGAGAGATGTCCAGACTGCTCTGCTACAGAGGCTGAGAGATGTCCGGACTGCTCTGCTACAGAGGCTGAGAGATGTCCGGACTGCTCTGCTACAGAGGCTGAGAGAGGTCCAGACTGCTCTGCTACAGAGGCTGGCCGGTGGGTGAGAGAGGTCCAGACTGCTCTGCTACAGAGGATGGCCGGTGGGTGAAGAGAAGTCCAGACTGGGCTCTGCTACAGAGGCTGGCCGGTGGGTGAGAGAGGTCCAGACTGGGCTCTGCTACAGAGGCTGGCCGGTGGGTGAGAGAGATCCAGACTGGGCTCTGCTACAGAGCCTGGCCGGTGGGTGAGAGAGGTCCAGACTGGGCTCTGCTACAGAGGCTGGCCGGTGGGTGAGAGAGATCCAGACTGGGCTCTGCTACAGAGGCTGGCCGGTGGGTGAGAGAGATCCAGACTGCTCTGCTACAGAGGCTGGCCGGTGGGTGAGAGAGGTCCAGACTGGGCTCTGCTACAGAGGCTGGCCGGTGGGTGAGAGAGGTCCAGACTGCTCTGCTACAGAGGCTGGCCGGTGGGTGAGAGAGGTCCAGACTGCTCTGCTACAGAGGCTGGCCGGTGGGTGAGAGAGGTCCAGACTGCTCTGCTACAGAGGCTGGCCGGTGGGTGAGAGAGGTCCAGACTGGGCTCTGCTACAGAGGCTGGCCGGTGGGTGAGAGAGGTCCAGACTGGGCTCTGCTACAGAGGCTGGCCGGTGGATGAGAGAGATCCAGACTGGGCTCTGCTACAGAGGCTGGCCGGTGGGTGAGAGAGGTCCAGACTGCTCTGCTACAGAGGCTGGCCGGTGGGTGAGAGAGGTCCAGACTGGGCTCTGCTACAGAGGCTGGCCGGTGGGTGAGAGAGTTCCAGACTGCTCTGCTACAGAGGCTGGCCGGTGGGTGAGAGAGGTCCAGACTGGGCTCTGCTACAGAGGCTGGCCGGTGGGTGAGAGAGGTCCAGACTGCTCTGCTACAGAGGCTGGCCGGTGGGTGAGAGAGGTTCAGACTGGGCTCTGCTACAGAGGCTGGCCGGTGGGTGAGAGAGGTCCAGACTGGGCTCTGCTACAGAGGCTGGCCGGTGGGTGAGAGAGGTCCAGACTGGGCTCTGCTACAGAGGCTGGCCGGTGGGTGAGAGAGATCCCAGATAGAGGAGCACTTGAGATAGGGAGAAAGCATGGGCACATTCCTACCCTGCTCAATCACTCTATAAAGTTTGGCTATGACCCGTACAGTACACCACGTCCTGTTGTTCCCCTAGAGTTTGTTACCGATCCTTCTACCTATCATCTTCACGTCCTCTCTTCCTGCTGGTCTCTGAGCTGGAATCATGTTATGTCCTCTCTCTGAGAGCTGAACCAGGGTGTTCCCCCCACTTTATTTTCTTCAACATGACGACTAATTTTCGCCCGTGTGGGGACAGGGGGCTGTGTGGAGCATGGCCTCTTGTCAGCTGGGGTGTAGCCTGATTCCTAGTCCCCCTGGCCCCCAGACCCCTGGCTCCGTGACCCCACTCTCCCCTGCTGCTGGGAGTGTGGCTATATGCCGATGGGGGTCCCCCTGGTCTGCAATGGACTGGCTCTGGGAACCCCAAGCCCTAGCTTCTCTACTCTAATCATTTTATCATTTTAAAAGTGAATCTGGCCCTGAACCAGCGTTTACACAGCACTTCTGACCCACCCAAGCATCATAGGAGTCAATAGGATTAGGAAAACAGCCATTAAAAGCTGAAAGAGCAGATTTGGCTCCAGCCATACTATCTGAACAGTGAGGACTTTATAAATAGGCATAAGGCTGTAACCTTGCTGTATATCTGTGGACTGTGGTTCTCCACGGCTATCTGGAGGGTAAAGATAGACCAATAGTGGAGAGCGGAAAATCAAAGATGAATGGTAGTGCTTAGAGGTGCTGAGATGGTTTTACGGTCCTCCAGGGTGAGTCTTATGGGGCTTGGCTTTCGGACAAAATTCCCTGGCAGGTGGGGGATATGGGGTGGGGGGGGGGTCTATTCCTGATTGGTATGAGAATGCCTACCCGTTTAAAGATGACCCCTTACTGCTATTATTTTCCTTGTCCATTTCAGGTCCACACATTTAATATGAGTGATTGTGGAGTTCTGAGAGGAGAACAATTATATTACGCTGGTTGGAGATTGGTAGGTATGTGTAAACTGTGGGCTTTGAAGGGGATCCCTCCATCTCTGAGTCTGTGAGAGTGCCTACATTGATTATGCGCTTGTGTGACCTTATGGTGTAGCGGGAGCCTGCCAAAGACACACAAGGCTACACGCCAGAGGGAACTCCATCCTCTTTATTTTCTAACAACATTCCACTGTGACTCCTTCATCTCAGCTGGCCCTTCCTTGCAGCCAAGGGGAGTATAAGAATGTAGAGGATTTTGACAAAACATTTCAGATAACAGCAACATAGGGATGGTCCATACCCACATACTATGTTCCACCTGCAGTGGTGGATTCCACGGCCCATCTGAGTGAAGTCATGGAGGGACTGAGGACCCAATAGCAGATGGCTCAGCCACAGTAAGTGGGCTGTAATGATAATAACACATGCACATTTGTCAAGCAGCAAATGTACATTGTGATAACTAGTGTTTGTAAGCAGATGGCCAGGCTATTCCATCGTCCCTATCACCGTTCAGCTATTGATTTACAGTCGAAGCACAACTTGTCCATCTTGTGTCGGTTTTGAACAGACATCCCAGACGTCATTCTAACTTGTGACAGTGAATTAGTGTGTTGTAACGAGTGTCGGAGTGTCGGACAGGGGAGTGTCAATTGGCATGGGGAAGTGTCTTGATGCATGACCAGTGAGTCTACAAGCTGTCATCATCTCCTCCCTGCTCCATGGGCTTGGTGCCCTCCAGTCTAGGACCAGCCTCCTCCCTGCTCCATGGGCTTGGAGCCCCCCCAGTCTAGGGCCAGCCTCCTCCCTGCTCCCTGGGCTTGGAGCCCCCCAGTCTAGGACCAGCCTCCTCCCTGCTACCATGGGCTTGGAGCCCCCCAGTCTAGGACCAGCCTCCTCCCTGCTCCATGGGCTTGGTGCCCCCCAGTCTAGGACCAGCCTCCTCCCTGCTCCATGGGCTTGGAGCCCCCCAGTCTAGGACCAGCCTCCTCCCTGCTCCATGGGCTTGGAGCCCCCCCAGTCTAGGGCCAGCCTCCTCCCTGCTCCCTGGGCTTGGAGCCCCCCAGTCTAGGACCAGCCTCCTCCCTGCTACCATGGGCTTGGAGCCCCCCAGTCTAGGACCAGCCTCCTCCCTGCTCCATGGGCTTGGAGCCCCCCAGTCTAGGACCAGCCTCCTCCCTGCTCCATGGGCTTGGAGCCCCCCAGTCTAGGACCAGCCTCCTCCCTGCTCCATGGGCTTGGAGCCCCCCAGTCTAGGACCAGCCTCCTCCCTGATCCATGGCCATGGGCTTGGAGCCCCCCAGTCTAGGACAAGCCTCCTCCCTGCTCCATGGACTTGGAGCCCCCCAGTCTAGGACCAGCCTCCTCCCTGCTCCATGGGCTTGGAGCCCCCCAGTCTAGGACCAGCCTCCTCCCTGATCCATGGCCATGGGCCTGGAGCCCCCCAGTCTAGGACCAGCCTCCTCCCTGATCCATGGCCATGGGCTTGGAGCCCCCCAGTCTAGGACCAGCCATCTCCCTGCTCCATGGGCTTGGAGTCCCCCAGTCTAGGGCCAGCCTCCTCCCTGCTCCACGGGCTTGGAGCCCCCCAGTCTAGGACCAGCCATCTCCCTGCTCCACGGGCTTGGAGCCCCCCAGTCTAGGACCAGCCATCTCCCTGCTCCGTGGGCTTGGAGTCCCCCAGTCTAGGGCCAGCCATCTCCCTGCTCCGTGGGCTTGGAGTCCCCCAGTCTAGGGCCAGCCATCTCCCTGCTCCGTGGGCTTGGAGCCCCCCAGTCTAGGACCAGCCTCCTGAGCCCATGTCACTCCTCTAGAATAGTGAGCGAATAGTGGCAGTCCTCTAGTCTGTAGCTCCGTTGGTAGAGCATGGAGCTTGCAACGTCAGGATAGTGGGTTCCATTCCTGGGACCACCCTTATGTAGAAATGTTATGCATCCATGATTGTAAGTCTCTTTGGATAGAAAGTCTGACAAATGTCATCTATAATTAGTATTAATAAGCCCACTCTCACTCCAGAAGGGAGAGGAGGACCGTTCTGACAAGGCACCTCTACAGGACTTACCTGAGAAGTTCCGAGTCGCCAACATGGTGGTGAGAATGGCACCCTGATAAGAAGAGACGGATCGTTACATAAGAAATGAAAATACAAAAGGATTCATTAAAAAGTACATTTTATAATGCCACCGTGTTCTTGGCAACCAAGCTTGGCTGGAATATATTATCAACAGCTTGATTAGCTTGCTTACATGTAATATCAACAGTTTGGATTGCTGCTTATTGTCAAGGGAATAACCTAGAGTACTGTCACAGTTGCTATGTTTTAACAGCACCAAATAAAAACGTTTGCATTGGCAAATAATTGGCAAACTCAATTTAAAAAGCATTTGGTATTACTGCATGAACAATGTCACACTGCCGTTGTGTGTGTAGATCAGACCTGGGCAGAACATAGATGTATTTTGTAGTTTATTTGAAAAGGTAGTCTAATATAGTTTAGATAGAGTTTCAACTAAAAGGCCACTATTTTCTTTAATATTGAAATACAGGTCTCAGACATTTGTTTAGGTATTTGAATATATGCAAGTTATTTGAAAACAAAAAAATATGTATTTGATGGCTGCCAAATATTTGATGAAGAACCAGAAACTACAACAGTGAGTCAGTCTAAATATATGATCATAAGCACATGGTTTGGAGGGGTCTTGGATATTTCTTTAATATAGCCTATAGCTTAGAATTAAATACACAATGGGCACAATCACCTCAACATTAAAGCGTACCACTTGTGCGGCTTCAAAATGACAAACAGATATATTTTCATAATGAGTGAGACATACAGTAACACGTCAAGTACTTATACATGTCTAGTATCTTTGTGACAATAGCAACATTGCAGTTACATTGCTTTAAATTGCTTTAAAATCGCATAATGATGGAGTTATTGCATAAGTGGAATAAGGAACAGTCACTTGTGTACAGTAGTAACAAACTCTCAGCTCGTTGCTATGCGATTAAAATGCAATTTTGCAAAATTGCAAAATGCAATTACCAAAGTATAATGTTAACAATGTGCTAATAAAAAGTCGCTCCAAAAGTAATTTTGTTTTATTACACAGGCGCAAGAACAGTTTAATGTTAAGTGTTACTGAGGAGGCTAACAGTAACAAAATATGTCTATTAAGTGTCGAAAGGAAAATAAATATCCCAAAATTGCCTTCTTGAATCAACTACAGCTAAAAGATTGCATAGCGTGTGGTTGAGAACACTTACCCTCAAATGGACAAAGAGGTTCAAAGTTGTTTTTGCTAAACATCCAACTTGAACTTTGCAAATGGCTTTGAGTTACTCTGCAGTATTTTCAGGTATCATAAAATGAATTGCAGCTTTCAACCTTTTCAGTGGCAAATTGAAAGAGTCACACGGTAGTTGAGCATCACAATGTATTTATACTTATCTGTACAACATGTAATTGGTTAATTGGTTTGACTTGATTATGTACACCTGGGGCAATGGACGTATGTGGCAGGGTCTACAGACAATCACAATTACAAAAAGAAAACCTGCCCTGTCGCGAACATCAACATCTTGCTTCCAGACAAATGAAACAACTTCTTTGCTCGCTTTGAGGACAATACAGTGCCACCGACGAGGCCCACTCATCCGGGTTAAGGGAGGGTTTGTCCAATCGCAAACTAGCGACTCCTGTGGCAGGCCGGGCGCAGTGCACGCTGACATGGTTGCCAGGTGTACGGTGTTTCCTCCAACATATTGGTGCGGCTGGCTTCCGGATTAAGTGGGCATTGTGCCAAGAAGCAGTGTGGCTTGGTTGGGTTGTGTTTCAGAGGACGCACGGCTCTCGAACTTCGCCTCTCCCGAGTCCGTATGGGAGTTGCCGCGATGAGACAAGACTGTAACTATCAATTGGATACCATGAAATTGGGGTAAAAAAAAAAAAAAATAAGAAAAAAGTTTGCTGACGACACAACAGTGGTAGGCTTTATTACCAACAATGACGAGACAGCCTACAGGGAGGAGGTGAGGGCCCTTGGAGTGTGGTGTCAGGAAAATAACCTCTCACTCAATGTCAGCAAAACAAAAGAGATGATCGTGGACTTCAGGAAAGAGCAAAGGGAGCACCCCCCTATCCACATCGACGGGACAGCAGTGGAGAAGATGGAAAGTTTTAAGTTCCTCGGTGTACATATCACAGACAAACTGAAATGGTTCACGCACACAGACAGGGTGGTGAAGAAGGTACAACAGCGTATCTTCAACCTCAGGAGGCTGAAAAAATGTGGCTTGTCACCGAAAACACTCACTAACGTTTACAGGTGCACAATCGAGAGAATCCTGTCGGGCTGTATCACCGCCTGGTACGACAACTGTACCGCCTACAACCGCAGGGCTCTCCAGAGGCTGGTGCACAACGCATCACCAGGGGCAAACTACCAGCTCTCCAGGACACCTACAACACCCGATGTCACAGGAGGCAAAAAGATAATCAAGGACAATCAACACCCGAGCCTCTACCTGTTCACCTCGCTTCCATCCAGAAGGTGAGGTCAGTACAGCTGCATCAAAGCTGGGATAGAGAGATTGAAAAACAGCTTATATCTCAAGTCCATAAGATTGTTAATCAGCCATCTCTAGCACAGAGAGGCGGCTGCCGACCAACATACTTGATATCATTGGCCTCTTTAATAAATGGAACACTAGCCACTTTAATTTTACCAGGCAAGTCAGTTAAGAACAAATTCCTATTTCAATGACAGCCTAGGAACAGTGGGATAACTGCCTTGTTCAGGGGCAGAACGATAGATTTGTACCTTGTGAGCTCAGGGATTTGATCTTGCAATCTTTCGGTTATTAGTCCAACACTCTAACCACTAGGCTACGCTGCCACCCCCAATAATGTCACTTTAATAATGCCACTTTAAGAATGTTTACATATCTCGCATTACTTATCTCATATGTACTGTATATACTGTATACTGTATCCTACACTATCTATTCTTATCACACCCTGATCTGTTTCACCTGTCCTTGTGCTTGTCTCCAACCCCCTCCAGGTGTCCCCCATCTTCCCCATTATCCCCTGGGTATTCATAGCTGTGTTTTCTGTCTGTCTGGGCCAGTTCGCTTTGTTCATTCAAACCTACCAGCGTTTTACCTTGCTACTGTCTTTGCTATAGTCCCTGTTTTCTAGTTTCCCGGTTTTGACCTTTCCTGCCTGCCGTCCTGTACCATTGCCTCTACTCTGGATTACCAACCGCTGCCTGACCTGACCCTGAGCCAGCCTGCTGTTCCGGTGCCTTACACCCTCTCTGGATTACCGACCTCTGCCTGACCTGACCCTGAGCCATCCTGCCGTTCCGGTGCCTTACACCCTCTCTGGATTACCGACCTCTGCCTGACCTGACCCTGAGCCAGCCTGCCGTTCCGGTGCCTTACACCCTCTCTGGATTACCGACCTCTGCCTGACCTGACCCTGAGCCAGCCTGCCGTTCCGGTGCCTTACACCCTCTCTGGATTACCGACCTCTGCCTGACCTGACCCTGAGCCAGCCTGCCGTTCCGGTGCCTTACACCCTCTCTGGATTACCGACCTCTGCCTGACCTGACCCTGAGCCAGCCTGCCGTTCCGGTGCCTTACACCCTCTCTGGATTACCGACCTCTGCCTGACCTGACCCTGAGCCAGCCTGCTGTTCCGGTGCCTTACACCCTCTCTGGATTACCGACCTCTGCCTGACCTGACCCTGAGCCAGCCTGCTGTTCCGGTGCCTTACACTCTCTCTGGATTACCGACCTCTGCCTGACCTGACCCTGAGCCATCCTGCTGTTCCGGTGCCTTACACCCTCTCTGGATTACCGACCTCTGCCTGACCTGACCCTGAGCCAGCCTGCTGTTCCGGTGCCTTACACCCTCTCTGGATTACCGACCTCTGCCTGACCTGACCCTGAGCCAGCCTGCTGTTCCGGTGCCTTACACCCTCTCTGGATTACCGACCTCTGCCTGACCTGACCCTGAGCCAGCCTGCTGTTCCGGTGCCTTACACCCTCTCTGGATTACCGACCTCTGCCTGACCTGACCCTGAGCCAGCCTGCTGTTCCGGTGCCTTACACCCTCTCTGGATTACCGACCTCTGCCTGACCTGACCCTGAGCCAGCCTGCTGTTCCGGTGCCTAACACCCTCTCTGGATTACCGACCTCTGCCTGACCTGACCCTGAGCCAGCCTGCTGTTCCGGTGCCTTACACCCTCTCTGGATTACCGACCTCTGCCTGACCTGACCCTGAGCCAGCCTGCTGTTCCGGTGCCTTACACCCTCTCTGGATTATTGAGCCCTGCCTGCCTACCTTAAAACATGATCATTCTATACTATCTATTGCATCTTAGCCGCTCTATCACTGCTCATCCATATATTTTATATTTATATATTCTTATCCCATTCCTTTACTAGATTGTGTGTATTAGGTTTTGTTGTGGAATTGTTAGATATTACCTGTTAGATACTGCTGCACTGTCGGATCTAGAACCATAAGCATTTCGCTGCACTCATAATAATATCTGCTAACCATGTGTATGTGACCAATAAAATTGTATTTGATTTGATTCAGGGGAATGGACATTTACAGAATGTTCAGATATACATTTATTGTGTAGATCAAATATGACTGTCAGATAGATTGGAATAGTATAGGAGACTGTGTGTGCTCTATTCATTATATTTATATCTTCAACATGCAGTTCCAGATACAGCCCTGCCATTAGTTGAAGCCAGCCAATCCAATAGTCGCTTCCTGAGAAATCTTTTTTTAAGTAGTTGCTTTATACGATCTGTATTCAAATAGTTTAAAAAAGTAGTCACTTTCTGAGACCTGTACTCCAATAGTTTAAAAAAGTTGTCATTTTTTAGGATCTGTATCCAGATGGTTCCAAAGTCACTATTTGTTCCTCTGAAAAGTGGAACCTGAATGAATTACAATTAAATGGACCTGTCTAAAAGGGGTCATATAAAAGTTCAAACACAAATGCTGTAGTTACATAGCCAAATGAATGAGAGTTTTCACGTCACACAAATGAAACAAAGAGATGTCCTCTCATCTTGAACCGTGCTTGGACTTGTTTAATGAAAGCCATTTTGCCTTGATAGATCCCATTTCCAATGTCACTCAAACTCCCATCACTAGTGACCCAGAAAATCTGATATTGTTTTCCTACCCTGGTCAAAAGAGAGTAACATGGACTGTTCCATTATCATATCTACATGTCATGTTGCTCCCAGAAGTTGACTATACCTTGAGTTTCCTTCTGGCGTTGAACTTTTTCAGGCACTCCACCGTCTCCTGTCTGTGCATGCAGGAGGCCACAGTGGAGCGGTGCTGTAGAGAGAGAGAGAGTGAGAGAAGGAAAAAATAAAGACATGTCAGGTTAGACACCGGGCCGGATCTTACTGGACAAGGTGATCATTGTGAGAATGCTCTGAACTCACTGAGATCCAGGGATGTTTGAGAACCTCCGAGGCTGTGATGCGCTTGGCAGGGTTGATGGTCAACATCTTGTTGATGAGATCCTTGGCCTCTGGAGTAACAGTGTCCCACTCTGGCGAGGGGAACTACAGGACACGAGGAGGTATTTGGTATTAACATACAATTATAAACAGGCTGGTTCGAGCCATGAATGCTGATTGGCTGACAGCAGTGGTATATCAGACCGTATACCACGGGTATGGCAAACATTTATTTTTACTGCTCTAATTACATTGGTAACCAGTTTATAATAGCAATAAGGCACCTCAGGGGTTTGTGGTATATGTCCAATATACCATGGCTAAGGGCTGTATCCAGGCACTCCACATTGCGCCGTGCTTAAGAACAGCCCTTAGCCGTGGTATATTGGCCATATACCACACCCCCTCGGCCTTATTGCTTATATAAATCATGGGAATTCAAACTGGTGATGATCTTCAAATGAGTGACTGTCACTGAAAGGACTGTCCTGATCTGTTTCACCTGTCTTTGTGCTCGTCTCCACCCCCCTCCAGGTGTCGCCCATCTTCCCCATTATCCCTTGTGTATTTATACCTGTGTTCTCTGTTTGTCTGTTGCCAGTTCGTTTTGTTCGTAGAACCTACCAGCGTTTTGTTTCCGTGCTCCTGTTTGTTTCTTGCTCCTGTTTAGTTTCCCGGTTCTGACTGTTCTGCCTGCCCTGACCCTGACCCTGAGCCTGCCTGCTGTCCTGTACCTTTACACCCTCTCTGGATTATTGACCCCTGCCTGCCTTGACCTGTTGTTTGCCCCTGTTTAAGGAATAAACTTTTGTTTCTTCAACACTGTCTGCATCTGGGTCATACCTTGAAACGTGATAAGGACAGAGTAGAAAAATGTTAAAGAACAGAGTAGAGAAATATTAAAGAACAGAGCCATGGGCTGCTAGGACTGCAATTGAAGAAGAAAAAGTAGAAGATATCTTTTCCTCCCAGCAGAAAGAAACCATTATCAGGCACTGAATTCAGGATGATTCATCTCTTTGGAAACTGGTGTGTTACACAATCCTGAAGAGACACTGTGCTTTTCCCCAGCAGCCGTGAGCAGTGATGGAAAGGAGGGGTATTGTTACAGTAAGAACAGGAGCTAGGATAGATGTGACTCTTCACCCCTACCTACATGTACAAATTACCTCAACTAACCTGTACCCCTGTACATTGACTCGGTACTGGTACCCCCTGTATATAGCCTCGTTATTGATATTTTATTGTGTTACTTTTTATTATTTTTACATTTTTTTATTTGGTAAATATTTTCTTAACTCTTTCTTGAACTGCACTGTTAATTAAGGGCTTGTAAGTAAGCATTTCACAGTAAGATTACATGTAAGAATACATGTTGTATTCGGCACATGTGACAAATAAAGTTTGATTTGATTTGATTTGATTTGATTTGATTTGACTCACATCGTAGGCCCCAGCCTTGATCTGCTGGTACAGTCTGTGCTGGTCCTCATCCCAGAACGGAGGATATCCCACCAGTAGGATGTACAGGATCACACCTGGCAACACAGACGTCATACATCACAATACAATAGAAGACTGTCACACCTGGCAACACAGACGTTATACATCACTATACAATAGAAGACTGTCACACCTGGCAACACAGATGTTATACATCACTATACAATAGAAGACTGTCACACCTGGCAACACAGACGTCATACATCACAATACAATAGAAGACTGTCACACCTGGCAACACATATGTTATACATCACTATACAATAGAAGACTGTCACACCTGGCAACACAGACGTCATACATCACAATACAATAGAAGACTGTCACACCTGGCAACACAGACGTTATACATCACTATACAATAGAAGACTTTCACACCTGGCAACACAGATGTTATACATCACTATACAATAGAAGACTGTCACACCTGGCAACACAGATGTTATACATCACTATACAATAGAAGACTGTCACACCTGGCAACACATACAGTACGTTATACATCACTATACAATAGAAGACTGGCAACACATACAGTACGTTATACATCACTATAAAATAGAAGAAAGGCAACACATACAGTACGTTATACATCACTATACAATAGAAGACTGTCACACCTGGCAACACAGATGTTATACATCACTATACAATAGAAGACTGTCACACCTGGCAACACATATGTTATACATCACTACACAATAGAAGACTGTCACACCTGGCAACACAGACGTCATACATCACAATACAATAGAAGACTGTCACACCTGGCAACACATATGTTATACATCACTATACAATAGAAGACTGTCACACCTGGCAACACAGACGTTATATATCACTATACAATGGAAGACTGTCACACCTGGCAACACAGACGTTATACACTGAGTATACAAAACATTAAGAACACCTGCTCTTTCCATGGCATAGACTGACCAGGTGAATCCAGGTGAAAGCTATGATCCCTTATTGATGTCACTTGTTAAATCCACTTCAATCAGTGTAGATTAAGGGGAAGAGACAGGTTAAAGAAGGATTTTTAAGCCTTGAGACAGTTGAGACATGGACTGTGTATGTGTGCCATTCAGAGAGTGAATGGGCAACACAAAATACTTAAGTGCCTTTGAACGAGGTATGGTAGTAGGTGCCAGGCGCACCGGTTTGTGTCAAGAACTGCAACGCTGCTGGGGTTTTCCCGCTCAACAGTTTCCAGTGTGTATCAAGAATGGTCCACCTCCCAAAGAACATCCAGCCAACTTGGCACAACTGTGGGAAGCATTGGAGTCAACATGGGCCAGCATCCCTGTGGAGCACTTTCAACACCTTGTAGGCTCCATGTCCCGAATTGAGGATGTTCTGAGGGCAAAATGGGGTGCAACTCAATATTAGGAAGGTGTTCCTAAGGTTTTATAAACTCAGTGTACATAACTATACAATAGAAGGCTGTCACACCTGGCAACACAACACAGCACTCTAGTTACTTAAGAATTAACTAGCATAAAGTACATACTGAAAATCTCTCTATCTTTGATGAAAAGAAAAGGTGCTGCACTAATTGATAGTGCTGAATCTTGATCGCTCACTAGGGAGTAGTGTATACGTGTGTCTTTGTGTGTGTGTGTGTGTGCTAGCTTGTGTGTGTGTGTGCGTGTGTGTGTGTTGTATGTATTCCATACCCCCCCCCCAACCACCACTGAGAACTCCCTTTCTTTGGGTGAAAGGTCTCTCTGTGGGGTTAACAATACACACAGTTCTGTGCACATACAGATCCAGCTCCATGTCAGGACGTTAGAAATCTGAGAATGAACCCCTGCCCACTCCCGCCTGCCCACACTGTCGCCCCCCTCAGCCCTCAACCTTATGTCTCTTGTGAATTCATCTCACTGCTTCGAAGCCTGCCAGGCTCACAGACCCATCGGCCATGAAGCCCACACACTTCTCAAGGGGAGCAGCAGCACAAAGCCCATATCAAAAGGCAGGGAAATATAGCTGTGCATAGCAATGAGCTTCTCCCGCTTCAAAAGACCAATGTGCACAGAGTGATAGCTTGAAACGTCAATAAGTTTGAAAAGAAATCTAACCAAACCAGGTTAAACGGCTGGATCCAGCCGAGCTGAAGAGCAGCTACTCAAATCAATGTGAAAAGAGGCTGTACTACAACATATTGTCAAAATAATGATTTATATATGATTCATATGATGTAGATATACACTGAGCGTAAAAACAGTAAAAACACATACAGTGGGGCAAAAAAGTATTTAGTCAGCCACCAATTGTGCAAGTTCTCCCACTTAAAAAGATGAGAGAGACCTTTAATTTTCATCATAGGTACACTTCAACTATGACAGACAAAATGAGAAAAAAAAATCCAGAAAATCACATTGTAGGATTTTTTATGAATTTATTTGCAAGTTATGGTGGAAAATAAGTATTTGGTCACCTACAAACAAGCAAGATTTCTGGCTCTCACAGACCTGTAACTTCTTCTTTAAGAGGCTCCTCTGTCTTCCACTCGTTACCTGTATTAATGGCACCTGTTTGAACTTGTTATCAGTATAAAAGACACCTGTCCACAACCTCAAACAGTCACACTCCAAACTCCACTATGGCCAAGACCAAAGAGCTGTCAAAGGACACCAGAAACAAAATTGTAGACCTGCACCAGGCTGGGAAGACTGAATCTGCAATAGGTAAGCAGCTTGGTTTGAAGAAATCAACTGTGGGAGCAATTATTAGGAAATGGAAGACATACAAGACCACTGATAATCTCCCTCGATCTGGGGCTCCACGCAAGATCTCACCCCGTGGGGTCAAAATGATCACAAGAACGGTGAGCAAAAATCCCAGAACCACACGGGGGGACCTAGTGAATGACCTGCAGAGAGCTGGGACCAAAGTAACAAAGCCTACCATCAGTAACACACTACGCCGCCAAGGAATCCTGCAGTGCCAGTGCCCCCTGCTTAAGCCAGTACATGTCCAGGCCCGTCTGAAGTTTGCTAGAGAGCATTTGGATGATCCAGAAGAGGATTGGGAGAATGTCCTATGGTCAGATGAAACCAAAATATAACTTTTTGGTAAAAACTCAACTCGTTGTGTTTGGAGGACAAAGAATGCTGAGTTGCATCCAAAGAACACCATACCTACTGTGAAGCATGGGGGTGGAATCATCATGCTTTGGGGCTGTTTTTCTGCAAAGGGACCAGGACGACTGATACGTGTAAAGGAAAAAATGAATGGGGCCATGTATTGTTAGATTTTGAGTGAAAACCTCCTTCCATCAGCAAGGGCATTGAAGATGAAACGTGGCTGGGTCTTTCAGCATGACAATGATCCCAAACACACCGCCCGGGCAACGAAGGAGTGGCTTCGTAAGAAGCATTTCAAGGTCCTGGAGTGGCCAAGCCAGTCTCCAGATCTCAACCCCATAGAAAATCTTTGGAAGGAGTTGAAAGTCCGTGTTGCCCAGCGACAGCCCCAAAACATCACTGCTCTAGAGGAGATCTGCATGGAGGAATGGGCCAAAATACCAGCAACAGTGTGTGAAAACCTTGTGAAGACTTACAGAAAACGTTTGACCTGTGTCATTGCCAACAAAGGGTATATAACAAAGTATTGAGATAAACTTTTGTTATTGACCAAATACTTATTTTCCACCATAATTTGCAAATAAATTCATAAAAAATCCTACAATGTGATTTTCTGCATATTTTTTCATCATTTTGTCTGTCATAGTTGACGTGTACCTATGATGAAAATTACAGGCCTCTCTCATCTTTTTAAGTGGGAGAACTTGCACAATTGGTGGCTGACTAAATACTTTTTTGCCCCACTGTACTCTTTCCAATACTATAATATACACTATATATACTGTACATACTATGTACTAGGTAAGAGTTGTCCATGCATCAGTGTAGCAGGAGGATGTCTAGCAGATTCATTCTGCCACCTTGTTGACACAGAGGCCTGTGGTACTGAGGCGCATAGTACTGTGGCCCGTGATATTGAGGCCCTTGGTATTGAGGCCCGTGGTACTGAGGCCTGTGGTACTGTGGCCCGTGGTAATGAGGCCCGTAGTACTGAGGCCTGTGGTACTGTGGCCCGTTAAACTGAGGCCCGTGATACTGAGGCCTGTGGTACTGAGGCCAGTGGTATTGAGGCCTGTGGTACTACGGCCCATGGTACTGAGGCCCGTGGTACTAAAGCCCATGGTACTGTATGTATATAGACATAGAGAGAGAGCTATGATCAGATCGACACACTGCTGCCTTGTCTTCTCTGACTGAGAGCTCATCTATGCACCTTTGGATGAAACAGACTCATCTATGCACCTTTGGATGAAACAGACCCCATAAATAAACTGGTGCCCTAAATCATCTGTGACATTGAGGCGGGCAGGTTTTGTGTCAGCACAACTCTAGTAGGTTAGGCTCTGAAGCAATCCCCAGTCTGGCCAAATGAGAAAACATAAAGCTTGAGATGAAGAAGCTAGGAAACGGTGTGAAGTCTATATCATGTTTTCTTTAGGCAGCAGCAACTTACAGTAGATGTAGACAGAAACAAAGAAGGAAAGAGGTGGATATCTGAAAGTCATCCTGCTTACCGCATGCCCACAGGTCCACAGCTTTGCCATATGGGTCCTTCCTCAGGACCTCAGGAGACAGGTAACCAGGTGTCCCTGCAAAGCCTGCATCACATCCAGACAGAGAGGCAGTGAGTCACAGATAATACAGCTCTATTGAAAATCAAATGCTAGGCAACAAGCAATGGGAAACAATGTCTAGATGCATTTTTCCAGTGGAGATCAAGTTTATGAATTGCCTGGATGGGCTGTAGGACAGTGGATGTGCATTGATAATCCAAATGGAACTGTTAACAGGCATTACCTTTGGATTATCTTCAATAACTAACGACTATCAACCTATCAGCATCCAGGATGCAAACATACCATTTTAGAAAGCTCTAAAAGGGATACTCTCAGTGTAATAAAATAACAAGTTGATAGAGTTTAGCTTTATAGAATGTTCTAAATACTGGTACAAGCGTAATGCTATACAATACATAGTGATATAGGCTTTGATCAAAGACACATGCTGTTTTAAGTGTGAAGTGACACGAACCATATAAATCCATCATATATTATGATAGAGTACAGTAAAGTGATGAGAGTTCAGTGTCTTTGAATTGTTAAATGCAATATAACAAGGGAAAAAAAGAACAACAAATTAACTTTGTATTCTGTCACAAACCAGGAAAAGATCACAGTATTAGAGAGATCTGCTCTGATAATTCTATTCCCCAGAATGTAAGAGAGAGTAATAACATTATACACATGTTCCTGGTCCCGCCTGCCTCACATTTCTCTCAATAGAGCTTCATTTGAGGTGTGAGGTCCATATGCTTATTACCTACCCTGACCAGACAGGCTGTCAATGTTCTAAGTCTGGTCATTAACTCTTTCCGAGGGGTGATGAGACTCTTTATTTTACTGTTCAAGAATCACCACATCTTCTCATGTTCCAGCCTTGTTATGTGGACAAATGGATTATATATCAATCATCCGACAGAGAAGAAGAACGCATTCTTCCGTTTATTCTCCAGACCCAGGGAACCAGCCTGGGATTTTACGCACTGTGAACAAAGGACAGGTTGAAATATCCAGACTCATTTTCATTAAGGAAATGATAAAGCATCATGTGAAGAGTACAGTACAATCATAATGACCAGCGGAGCTGGGTGTGACAGCTACACCTGCTGTCCTGAGGAAAAGCAGCCAGCCAGGCGTTCCCCAAAACACTTTAGAAAAATCATCCTGATCTAAGAGAGGTGAGTCTGTAAAAATGAACTGTGGGTATTGGATACGTGTCCTGTGGCTCATTAAAAGGGAACTGAATTCTAAGAGACATTCCTAGTTTCCTAGTTTTAAAACATATGTTTGATTCTGCTCCATGTGTTTTTCAGCGTATCCAAAGGGCATGCTGGGGAAACATTGAAGGTACTGTGAGCCACGCAACAGACTCAAAACTATGGGTGACAGGGCTTTCAAGACTGTGCTGTTCAGAAAAGCTTTCCAACACCTCTGTTAATTCTGTTCTCATGTCCTCTGGATCTGACGACACCTGTATATAGCTTTGGTTGTTGTCTGTGTTCTATGTTGCGTTTTGTTTTTTATATTGTTTTTTACGCCTTGGGTGTGAGAAATGCACTTTAACATATTGAATATATATATATTTTTTTTTTAATTAAATTACTGAGCACATCCTCAGGCAGGCATGGAAAACGACAGCAGAGAGATTGTGCCAGCAGAGAGATTGGGTCAGCAGAGAGATCAAATAAAATAACATTTTATTGGTCACATACACATGGTTAGCAGATGTTAATGCGAGTGTAGCGAAATGCTTGTGCTTCTAGTTCCGACAATGCAGTAATATCTAACAAGTAATCAAACAAATTCACAACAACTACCTTATACACAAATGTAAAGGGATGAATAAGAATATGCACATGTAAATATATGGATGAGCGATGGCCGTGCGGCATAGGCAAGATGCAGTAGATGGTATAGAATACAGTATACACATATGAGATGATTAATATAATATGTAAACATTATTAAAGTGGCATTGTTTAAAGTGACTAGTGATACATTTATTAAGTCAATTTATTAAAGTGGCCAGAGATTTGAGTCTGTATGTTGGCAGCAGCCTCTCTATGTTAGTGATGGCTGTTTAACAGTCTGATGGCCTTGAGATAGAAGCTGTTTTTCAGTCTCTCGGTCCCAGCTTTGATACTCCTCTACTGACCTCGCCTTCAGGATGATCGCGGGGTGAACAGGCAGTGGCTCGGGTGGTTGTTGTCCTTGATGATATTTTTGGCCTTCCTGTGACATTGGGTGCTGTAGGTGTCCTGGAGGGCAGGTAGTTTGCCCCTGGTGATGCGTTGTGCAGACCTCACTACCCTCTGGAGAGCCTTGCGATTGAGGGCGGTGCAGTTGCCGTACCAGGCGGTGATACAGGCCGACAGCATGCTCTCGATTATGCACCTGTAAAAGTTTGTGAGTGTTTTAGGTGACAAGACAAATTTCTTCAGCCTCCTGAGGTTTATTCTCCAAACCCAGGAACCAGCCTGGGATTTTACGCACTGTGAACAAAGGACAAGTTGAAATATCCAGACTCATTTTCATTAAGGAAATGATAAAGCATCATGTGAAGAGTACAGTTCTTCACCACACTGTCTGTGTGGGTGGACCATTTCAGTTTGTCCGTGATGTGTACGCCGAGGAACTTAAAACTCTCCACCTTCTCCACTACTGTCCACGCTGGCCACGCAGTCAGGGGTGAACAGGGAGTACAGTAGTGGGCTGAGAACGCACCCTTGTGGGGCCCCAGTGTTGAGGATCAGGGGGGTGGAGATGTTGTTTCCTACCTTCACCACCTGGCGGCGGCCCGTCAGAAAGTCCAGGACCCAGTTGCACAGGGCGGGGTCGAGACCCAGGGTCTCGAGCTTAATGAAGAGTTTGGAGGGTACTATGGTGTTAAACGCTGAACTGTAGTCAATGAACAGCATTCTTACATAGGTATTCCTCTTGTACAGATGGGATAGGGCAGTGTGCAGTGTGATGGCGATTGCATCGTCAGTGGACCTATTGCGGTAGTAAACAAATTGGAGTGGGTCTAGGGCAGTGGTTCTTAACCTTGTTGGAGGTACTGACCCCCACCAGTTTCATATGCGCATTCACCGAACCCTTCTTAATTGGAAAAATGGCTCTCTTCACCTTGAATTCAGCGAGCGTTGTGTTCTTGTATTGTCCATCTCCATGCAGCTTAAGGAAGTGTTCTCTTAGTTTTGCCGGTGCTAGACTAGAATTGCTCAACTTGGCATTGCAAATCATGCAGTTAGGACGCTGACTCTCATCACGTTCCGTTATACATGTGAATCCATATTGTACATATTCGTCCGACCACTTTCTTTTTTTGCTCGACATAGTTAGTATGAAGGGATTAAAATATTAAGAAAGAAATCACACGACGTACCATCACGACAGTCACAATTCGACTACTGAGCGCGCCAAATTCCCTGCAGCACAGATAGGCCAAGCGATGTTGCGTGATCACCTGCAGCCAATGATGGCCAAGCGGGGCGTGTCATCACGAATCATATGAGTCGGGTGTGTGTCTTGACCTCCGCCGAACCCCTGAGACTGACTCACCGAACCCCTGGGGTTCGATCGAACCCAGGTTAAGAACCACTGGTCTAGGGTATCAGGTAGGGTGGAGGTGATACGCGCTCCAGCAGGTATATCTCTTTGGTCACCCCCAAAGCCAATTCCTCCTTTGGCTGCCTCTCCTTCCAGTTCTCTTCTGCCAATGACTGGAAAGAACTACAAAAATCACTGAAGCTGAAGACTCATATCTCCCTCACTAGCTTTAAGCACCAGCTGCCAGAGCAGCTCACAGATCACTGCACCTGTACAAAGCCCATCTGTAAACAGCCCATCCAACTACCTCATCACCATACTGTATTTATTTATTTATTTATCTTGCTCCTTTGCACCCCAGTATCTCTACTTGCACATTCATCTTCTGCACATCTACCATTCCAGTGTTTAATTGCTATATTGTAATTACTTCGCCACCATGGCCTATTTATTGCCTGAACTCCCTTATCTTATCTCATTTGCACTCACTGTATATAGACTTTCTGTTTTCTTTTTTCTACTGTATTATTGACTGTATCTTTTGTTTATTCCATGTGTAACTCTGTGTTGTATGTGTTGAACTGCTATGCTTTATCTTGGCCAGGTCGCAGTTGCAAATGAGAACTTGTTCTCAACTAGCCTACCTGGTTAAATAAAGGTGAAATATATATATATTTTTTAAATATGATCCTTGACCAGTCTCTCAAAGCACTTCATGATGACAGAAGTGAGGGCAACGGGGCAATAGTAATTTAGTTCAGTTACCTTTGCTTTCTCGGGAACAGGAACAACGGTGGCCATCTTGAAGCATGTGGGGACAACAGACTGGGATAGGGATTGATTAAATCTGTCCATAAACACACCAGCCAGCTGGTCTGCGCATGCTTTGGTGATTCGGCTAGGGATGCCGTCTGAGCCAGCAACCTTGCGAGGGTTAACACATTTAAATATTTTACTCACATTGACCATGGAGAAGGAGAGCCCACAGGCTTTGGTAGCGGGCCGTGTCAGTGGCACTGTATTGTCCTCAAAGTGAATAAAGAAGTTGTTTAATTCGTCTGGGAGCAAGACGCTGATGTTCACGACGGGGCTGGTTTACTTTTTGTAATCCGTGATTGTCTGTAGATCCTGCCACATAAGTCTCGTGTTTGAGCCGTTGAATTGCGACTTTGTCTCTATACTGACGCTTTGCTTCTTTGATTGCCTTGCAGAGAGAATAGCTGCACTGTTTCAGGCTTACCAGCTTCGTATACTTCTCTGCTACTCAAATCTGGAGTTTGGACGAATAAAATTTGCATCAAAAGTTACAGCAGTTTAAGCAGCCGCATCAACATCATTTTCTGTAACATTTTGGCAAACAACGTACATTTTGACCACTCCCGCAACAAGTTAGACAAAAAGTTAGAGAGTATGGGATACTCATCTACTTCTCTGCTATTCATAGCTGTGCGCGGAATCAAAATGTTCCATACGGAACTTACGGTAGAGCTGTTTTTGTAACTGCATTACCACATGTTTTTCAAACTTTCCCAAACAGCTGCCGTTTTGACCACTAACGCTATTACATACCACAACTTTACATCTTCTGACAGCAACCACACAACTGCTTATCCTATCTAGTGGCAACAACCACACAATTACATACCACAACCGTACAACTTTTGACAGCAACCACACAACTTCTAACCTCAACCGCACAACTTCTGAACACAACCACACAATTACATACCTCAACCAGATAACTTCTGACTGCAACCACACAACTTCTGACCATATCTAGTGACCACAACCACACAATTACATACCATGACCACACAACTTTTGACCACAAAACTTTTGATCACACATCTAACTACTTACCATATCCAAACAACTTTTGACCACAACTACTGAACCACATAACTACTGACCACTACTACCAAAACTTCTAGATCAGTCGGTCAGCTAGGTTAGTTAGACCAGTTGGTCAGCTAGGTTAGTTAGACCAGTCAGTCAGCTAGGTTAGTTAGGCCAGTTGGTCAGCTAGGTTAGTTAGACCAGTCAGTCAGTTAGGTTAGTTAGGCCAGTTGGTCAGCTAGGTTAGTTAGGCCAGTCAGTCAGCTAGGTTAGTTAGGCCAGTTGGTCAGCTAGGTTAGTTAGACCAGTCTGTCAGCTAGGTTAGTTAGGCCAGTTGGTCAGCTAGGTTAGTTAGACCAGTCAGTCAGTTAGGTTAGTTAGACCAGTCTGTCAGCTAGGTTAGTTAGACCAGTCTGTCAGCTAGGTTAGTTAGACCAGTCATCAACTAGGTTAGTTAGACCAGTCAGTCAACTAGGTTAGTTAGACCAGTCTGTAAGCTAGGTTAGTTAAACCAGTCAGTAAGCTATGTTAGTTAGACCAGTCAGTCAGCTAGGTTAGTTAGACCAGTCTGTAAGCTAGGTTAGTTAGACCAGTCTGCCAGCTAGGTTAGTTAGACCAGTCTGTCAGCTAGGTTAGTTAGACCAGTCAGTCAGCTAGGTTAGTTAGACCAGTCAGTCAACTAGGTTAGTTAGACCAGTCAGTCAACTAGGTTAGTTAGACCAGTCAGTCAGCTAGGTTAGTTAGACCAGTCAGTCTGACTGATTAGTTAGACCAGTCGTCAGCTAGGTTAGACCAGTCATCAACTAGGTTAGTTAGACCAGTCAGTCAGCTCGGTTAGTTAGACCAGTCAGTCAACTAGGTTAGTTAGACCAGTCATCAACTAGGTTAGTTAGACCAGTCAGTCAGCTAGGTTAGTTAGACCAGTCAGTCAACTAGGTCAGTTAGACCAGTCAGTCAGCTCGGCTAGTTAGACCAGTCAGTCAACTAGGTTAGTTAGACCAGTCATCAACTAGGTTAGTTAGACCAGTCAGTCAGCTAGGTTAGTTAGACCAGTCAGTCAACTAGGTCAGTTAGACCAGTCAGTCAGCTAGGTTAGTTAGACCAGTCAGTCAACTAGGTTAGTTAGACCAGTCAGTCTGACTGGTTAGTTAGACCAGTCAGTCAACTAGGTCAGTTAGACCAGTCAGTCAGCTCGGCTAGTTAGACCAGTCAGTCTGACTGATTAGTTAAACCAGTCAGTCAGCTAGGTTAGTTAGACCAGTCGTCAGCTAGGTTAGTTAGACCAGTGAGTCTGACTAATTAGTTAGACCAGTCTGTAAGCTAGGTTAGTTAGACCAGTCTGTCAGCTAGGTTAGTTAGACCAGTCATCAACTAGGTTAGTTAGACCAGTCTGTAAGCTAGGTTAGTTAAACCAGTCAGTCAGCTATGTTAGTTAGACCAGTCAGTCAGCTAGGTTAGTTAGAGCAGTCAGAGTGATGGAAAATGAGCTGTGTCGAACCTACTCAAACAAGATGGTTTTACACTGCAGGCCTCACTACTAATGAGTCTGGATGGGGCTGTGGTATTTCTATTTCTGGTGGCAATGGAATTCATAAATAAAACAAGCGGTAAACAGCTCTCTTTGCCCTGTGGTGGTCATGACACCACAAAACTAGTTATTCCTACCATGATTATCTTTTTTTAATGTAAACTTTCCCCTTTGTTTTGGTTTTGGTATTTCTCCGGAATAGCTGTAGAGGAAATGTTCCTTTTTTGATGATATTCGATGCAAAGCTTTTGTTTGATTGGATTCCATAGGAGTCTTTGAATTATTGATTTCCCTCTGAAGGCTGTTTCCCTCGTGGAAATATTAACATTAAACATCCTAAATCTTGCATAAGTCGACCTGCTTTAGAAGCCAGTCTTTATTTGCATTCCTTTTGTGTGTGTGTGCGTGTGTGTGTAATTATGATTCATATCAGCCATTACCGAACCAGGCTTGTTGGTCCCCCTCCACCTCGATGGCCAGGCCAAAGTCTGCCAGCTTCACTGCAGCTCCCTTGGACTTGGAGGCAAGCAGAAGGTTCTCAGGCTGCGTAGAAAGAGAGAGGTCAGCCAGTCAGTCAGCAGTCAGTTAGTCAGCCAGTTAGCCAGCCAGTCAGTCAGCACTCAGTCAGCCAGCAGTCAGTCAGTCAACAGTCAGTTAGTCAGCCAGTTAGCCAGCCAGTCAGTCAGCAGTCAGTCAGTCAGCAGTCATTTAGTCAGCCAGTTAGCCAGCCAGTCAGCAGTCAGTCAGTCAGCAGTCAGTCAGCAGTCAGTCAGTCAGCAGTCAGTCAGCAGTCAGTTAGTCAGTCAGTCAGTCAGTCAGCAGTCAGTTAGTCAGCCAGTTAGCCAGCCAGTCAGTCAGCAGTCAGTCAGCAGTCAGTCAGCAGTCAGTCAGTCAGTTAGTCAGCCAGTTAGCCAGCCAGTCAGTCAGCAGTCAGTTAGTCAGCCAGTTAGTCAGCAGTCAGTTAGTCAGCCAGTTAGCCAGTCAGTCAGTCAGCAGTCAGTCAGCCAGCAGTCAGTCAGTCAGCAGTCAGTCAGCAGCCAGTCAGTCAGCAGTCAGTTAGTCAGCCAGTTAGCCAGCCAGTCAGCAGTCAGTCAGCAGTCAGTCAGTCAGCAGTCAGTCAGTCAGCAGTCAGTTAGTCAGTCAGTCAGTCAGCAGTCAGTTAGTCAGCCAGTTAGCCAGCCAGTCAGTCAGCAGTCAGTCAGCAGTCAGTCAGCAGTCAGTCAGTCAGTTAGTCAGCCAGTTAGCCAGCCAGTCAGTCAGCAGTCAGTTAGTCAGCCAGTTAGTCAGCAGTCAGTTAGTCAGCCAGTTAGCCAGTCAGTCAGTCAGCAGTCAGTCAGCCAGCAGTCAGTCAGTCAGCAGTCAGTCAGCAGCCAGTCAGTCAGCAGTCAGTTAGTCAGCCAGTTAGCCAGCCAGTCAGCAGTCAGTCAGTCAGCAGTCAGTCAGTCAGCAGTCAGTCAGTCAGCAGTCAGTTAGTCAGTCAGTCAGTCAGCAGTCAGTTAGTCAGCCAGTTAGCCAGCCAGTCAGTCAGCAGTCAGTCAGCAGTCAGTCAGCAGTCAGTCAGTCAGTTAGTCAGCCAGTTAGCCAGCCAGTCAGTCAGCAGTCAGTTAGTCAGCCAGTTAGTCAGCAGTCAGTTAGTCAGCCAGTTAGCCAGTCAGTCAGTCAGCAGTCAGTCAGCCAGCAGTCAGTCAGTCAGCAGTCAGTTAGCCAGCCAGTCAGTCAGTCAGCAGCCAGTCAGTCAGCAGTCAGTCAGTCCGCAGTCAGTTAGTCAGCCAGTCAGTCAGCAGTCAGCAGTCAGTTAGTCAGCCAGTCAGTCAGCAGTCAGCAAGTCAGCCAGTCAGTCAGCAGTCAGTTAGCCAGCCAGTCAGTCAGCAGTCAGTCAGTCAGCAGTCAGTCAGTCAGTCAGCAGTCAGTTAGTCAGCCAGTTAGCCAGCCAGCCAGTCAGTCAGCAGTCAGTCACCCAAAGGAGACAGGAGGCCTGAGCAGAAGCAGGGATACGGTGGCAGACAGACATGACTCTAGGCTGGGCCAGATTGAATAGTGTTAATGACTTTGTGTGGTTACAGCATGACAGAGCTCTGATAAATACAGCACCCAGCCACTTCTATCCCACACAGACGGAGGAATGAACACCCCACCTCCTGCCGCCAATCACTCTACTGCTGCTGCTATGAGATGTTATCCACCCCCTGATAAACACAGACACACACCACACGCACGACTGCACACAGGCACACATACACAAACACACACACACCTAAAATCGCAGCCTACACAGATTCATTTTATCACTCCATCTTCCCTCAGTTCCCAGGTGCTGGGAGGCAGATGTGAAACCATGTGAACGGAACATGTATCTGTTGGGCAGAAGGGTCTCTCTTTGTACTAGCATGTGTTAGTGCATGATAATCACAGTGTGATTGTTGAAGAAGTCCGTAAGAAAGATTAGAAAAAATACATTTTGAAAAAGATGTAATAAACAAAAATGTACCTTTGAAAGAGTGTGGGTATATATAGCGGTAACTGAACAATTATTTTGGTTACTACATTATTCCATATGTGTTATTTCATAATTGTGATGTCTTTACTACTTTTGTACAATGTAGAAAATAGTACAAATAAAGAAAAACCCTTGAATGAGTAGGTGTATAGCCGGTACTTGAATACGTGTATTAATAAATCAAACAGTTCTGGAACCTGTGATTTATCTGTCCCTCTTTGACACTACAACAGGGCAGACATACTGTAGCACACGCCAATGCTGTCCGACGTGATGGAGATGGTGTGAGGGCTTGTTTCCATTTTTACTCCCATGAGCTGACGTTGAGATATGGAGTACATGTACTGTACAAGACAAGTTGGCAACAGAACAGTGGATCAATGGTGGTTGCACTGTAAGTTAATGCCTATTTTATAATCATCAAACTGTGTGCAGGGGAAATTACTTATGACAGAAGAGGGTTTAGCAGCATGTCCCCTGAATTCTCTGATTGGTTTGATTGGGCTTTTGTTATTCTGTCCACATACCTACAGGTGAATCTCAGCGTGATTCACCTGAAAGTCTTGGCTAGGGTTGCAAAATTCTGGGAACTTTAAATAAATTCCCTGGTTTTCCAGAAATCCTGGATGGAGAATTCCAGATTTCCTGCTTATTGCCCCCTGACTCTGGGATCCTCCAACCGGGATTTTGGAAAAACCAGGGAATGTATTGAAAGTTTGTGGAATTTTGCAACCTTAGTCAAGGCAGAGAGGAATGGCCTGTTGGCCTGTTATCTGCTGCCTGAGGAGCAAACATTACATAGATGTGTCCTCAAGGTTCAAATTAAAAAGAGCCTGGATGGCTAAAATGAATGTTTTAAATGTGTTTAAATTAATGAAAATATCAACAAATGTATCATCTGAAGTTTCTGACTACACTCTTAGAAGAAAAGTTGTTATCTGGAACCTAAAAGGATTCTTTGGCTGTCCCCATAGGATAACCCTTTAAAGAACCCTATTTGGTTCAAGGTAAAACCCTTTTGAGTTCCATGTAGAACCCTTTACACAGAGGGTTCACATGGAACCCAAAAGAGTTCTACCTGAAACCAAAAATGGTTCTATATGGAACCAAAAAAGGGTTCTCCTATGGGGATAGCTATGGACTGGGCCATTGCTCCGAAGAACCCTTTAGGAACCCTATTTTCTAAGAGTGTACAGATTATTTAAATCCAAATCCATTTTTTATCAAATCAATCAGATAATAACAATGTCATCAAAGTGATTTCTTGCAGTGGATAAGCAGTCTGTGCCTGTGCAGAACACAGTCTGTCTTTTAATTTAATTGTTATTAAATCTTACCTTGAGGTCTCTGTGAACGACTCCCATCTGATGACAATGAAGCACTGCCTCCAGAATCTGCTGAATACAATGACTATGAAAAGAGAGAGAGAAAACTGAAAGACTGAGTGAGCTGGGAGTTTTGAGAGGCTAAATTGAATGCTATTGAAAATGGGCTTCACTTCAGCATTAATCCACACAGCATTTTGGATAAAATGGCTTATGCACCTCCAAAACAATACAAAGACACACAGAGGTGTTAGATTTGGCCATTCATTTTCCTAAACTGTCGATCAACACAGTAGCACGGGCCAAAGCCTGATGAGTTTTTGCATGTTTGGCTGGGAGTCAGTGGGAAGATAATTAGCAACAAGACTCAGCTGTCAATCAAGCAGTGGAGCAGTGGAACAGGGAGAACCCGGTCCGCAGAGATAGAGAGACGGACACGCTAAACCCGGGCGAAGTGTGTACATTGATGTGAGGTCGCTCCTACACGTCCACAGCCATCTGTTTCCATTTGTTTCTGTTCATTAATTTGTTTTGTGGCCCTGTTGCTTTGTCACTGCAAGCAATGGCCCAGTCCATAGCTGGTGTTGGGTGAATTAGTGAGATACTCTATCATGAATAGATTGACGGAGGTAAAGCTGTTCAATCCAAATGAATAGTCCAATAACGGACCTGCAGACAAAACAAAGGCCTCTGACTGTGACGACATGACAACAAAGTTTTAACTGAAAGGCTTTAGACAATCAGAGGAGGCTCCTCAGAGGAGGAAGGGGAGGACCATCCTCCTCAATAAATTTCATAATAATAGTGAAACATTAAAAACGTTATCCTTTTTAGATAAAACTATACTAAATATATTCACATTACTAAATAATCAATTTAAACACACTGTTTTGCAATGAACATACATGGCCCATCTGTAAATCTGTAAATAGCCCAACCAACTACCTCATCCCCATACTGTATTTATTTATTTATCTTGCTCCTTTGCACCCTAGTATTTCTACTTTGCACATTCATCTACTGCACATCTACCATTCCAGTGTTTAATTGCTATATTGTAATTATTTCGCCACCATGGCCTATTTATTGCCTTACCTCCCTTATCTCATCTCATGTGCACACATTGTGTACAGACTTGTTTTTCTACTGTATTATTGACTGTGTGTTTGTTTACTCCATGTGTAACTCTGTGTTGTTGTATGTGTCGAACTGCTTTGCTTTATCTTGGCCAGGTCGCAGTTGTAAATGAGAACTTTTTCTCAACTTGCCTACCTGGTTTAAAAAAGGTGAAATAAAAAAAACAAAAAACTGAAGGTCTAAAGTAACCTCAACAGCACTCTGTACGGTAGCACCGTGGTGTAGCCAGAGGACAGCTAGCTTCCATCCTCCTCTGGGTACATTGACTTCAATACAAAACCTAGGAGGCTCGTGGTTCTCACCCCCTTTCATAGACTTAAACAGTAATTATGACAACTTCCGGAAGATGTCCTCCAACCTATCAGAGCTCTTTCAGCATGAACTGACATGTTGTCCACCCAATCAAAGGATCAGAGAATGAATCTAGTACTGAAAGCACAAGCTACACCTAGCTACTGTAGCACTCCAGTGCATAAAATGTGGTGAGTAGTTGACGCATAGAGAGAGAAAGACAATAGTTGAAAAGTTTTGAACAAATTAATTTCTTTATAATGAAGGAGAAGCGAGAGAGAGAGAGAGACAGAGAGAGAGAGCTAGCTATATTTTGTTGTATTTTTTTTTCACTTTCACTTACTTAGCTAGTGAATGCAGCTAGCTAATTTAATCTACTCAAACACCTGGCTCAAACAGAGAAGGCTGCTATGTTACCTAGCTGGTTATGGCTATCCAACACTGGAACTTCCAAGTCAAGGTAAGCTTTTGGTTTTATTAATATATTGCCACCGAGGCCCGCCGGTCTAACTGCTAATCAGCTTTCTGCTGACTGTACACTGTACTGCATGTTTGTAGAGGGTTTACTAATGTGTTAGTTCTAGTAGCTATGTTGACTATGATATTAATATGGTGACAACGATGTAGGCTGTGTAGCGGTTAGCGGTTAGGATATGAAGGTTTGGCTTGGATACGTTTTTTCGCCTGGTCACAGAAAGATGAAATGTTCTGCAAGTCCACAAGCGAAGTCCACAAGCGAAGGAAAAAAGTGAGAGGAGGAGAGTGTACAGATGCAAGAAGGAATACAACAATCAAAGAGATCATGCTGTTTGTATGTGGCTTCTATGAAAGTGAACTGTGTGTACATGTGATCAGGGGTGTATTCATACTGCCAATTCTGTTGAAAAACGTTTCTTAAACGGATGTAAACGAAACGGGGATGAACATCCAATCAAATTGTATTTGTCACATGCACTGAATACAACAGGTGAAATGCTTACTTACAACCCCTTAACCAACAATGCAGTTTTTATAAAACAGAGTTAAGAAAATATTTAATAAATAAACCAAAGTAAAAAATAAAAAAAATTAAATAACACATAACAATAATGAGGTTATATACAAGGGGTACCTGTACCGAGTCAATGTGCAGGGATGCAGGTTAGTTGAGGTAATTTGTACATTAGAAACTCTCATTTGCAACTGTTGGACTAATGATTGCATCCTACATTTATATTTACATTTACATTTAAGTCATTTAGCAGACGCTCTTATCCAGAGCGACTTACAAATTGGTGCATTCACCTTATGATATCCAGTGGAACAACCACTTTACAATAGTGCATCTAAATCTTTTTTGGGGGGGGGGGGGTTAGAAGGATTACTTTATCCTATCCCAGGTATTCCTTAAAGAGGTATTGTAAAGAAGTAATCCTTCTAACCCCCCCTTCTAACCCCCCCTCCTAGATTAGCTACATGCAGGCAAGCTGTGTTCAAGGCGGTATTGAATGTGTCAATGTCTGTCACCTTGATTACTCCAATTTCTCTGGACCTGTGCACCTACGATGTAAACTTTCATTCATAGTCTAGGTTGTAGTAACCTCATGATGGGTATAGTGAAAATGTGAGTATTATGTAGTAGCCTAAAACTATTGATGTTACATTGAGCTGGGGTAATGGAATATGAATGACAGTTATCCCCTTATCCCTGCCTGTGCCATTAAACCCCTACAACTCATCCAGAACGCCGCAGCCCGTCTGGTGTTCAACCTTCCCAAGTTCTCTCACGTCACCCCGCTCCTCCGCTCTCTCCACTGGCTTCCAGTTGAAGCTCGCATCTGCTACAAGACCATGGTGCTTGCCTATGGAGCTGTGAGGGGAACGGCACCCCCGTACCTTCAGGCTCTGATCAGGCCCTACACCCAAACAAGGGCACTGCGTTCATCCACCTCTGGCCTGCTGGCCCCCCTACCTCTGCGGAAGCACAGTTCCCGCTCAGCCCAGTCAAAACTGTTCGCTACCCTGGCACCCCAATGGTGGAACAAGCTCCCTCACGACGCCAGGACAGCGGAGTCAATCACCACCTTCCGTAGACACCTGAAACCCCACCTCTTTAAGGAATACCTGGGATAGGATATAGTAATCCTTCTAACCACCCCCCCCCCCAAAAAAAAAATATAGATGTACTGTAAAGTGGTTGTTCCACTGGATATCATAAGGTGAATGCACCAATTTGTAAGTCGCTCTGGATAAGAGCGTCTGCTAAATGACGTAAATGTAAAATGTAAATGTAAATGTAAATCCAATATTCTGTCAAATAAATAAGGCCATGCTCATTAAAATAAAATATCATCCTCCCTCATCTTAAACGGCAACGACCGCCACTGTAGACCGGGGGCCTGATTGGTGTCACAGTTTTGCCCCAGCTCCAGCTGACACACCTGACTCGAATAATCACCTAATCATGATCTTCAGTTTAGAATGACTAATCAGATGTGTTTGCTAGGGATGGAGAAACAGTGTGACACCAATCAGGCTCCTGAGGACTGGAGTTGCCCACCCCTGGTCTAGACGATATACAGTATATCAGGGTTCTATATATATATATATATATATATATATATATATATATATATATATATATATATATATATATATATATATATATATATATGCCTTTAGATGATCTCCTGGTTTGGGAATGCTGGGACCTCTGTATAATTCAATGAATCCATGTTACATTGAAAATTTGAACTCTCTAAATTGCTTTGTCACGTATCTGTGTTTGGGTTTATTCCATGTGTTTTGTGAGGTGGTTCCACTGACCTGGCGTCAGCCTCACTGTAGTACTCTCGAGCAACAATGTCTTCGAAGAGTTCGCCGCCCGTCACTCTGAGGAAGAGAGAGGATTGTTAGGCTGCCTGTCTCAAGAGGATGAAGGTGGCCACCAGAGCATGGAGCCAGCGTGAGAGAAATACTCCCTTCCCAATGCCCCCCATATCAGCCACTGAGACACACTGACAAAGATCAGCTTTAATACTGCAAATAGAGTGTGGCTTCCATCAGTGTAATTGTCTGAATCATTTCCAATCCTCCATATATTTTTTTGTAAAAATATTTTAAAAAATTGGGAGAAAACTGTGTGTTGACATGGAACCTAACAGGCACCTCAATGTAAATTTCTGATGTGGGAAAAGGCATAACCCAAGCAGTTGTCTCACTGTTGCTAAGTTCAGAATTTGAGAGTATGAATCTTCTACAGGATACTCTAGGAGACAGCTAAATGTTACCCAGTCCTGCCTTCACAGGATACTATGAGACAGCTAAATGTTACCCAGTCCTGCCTTCACAGGATACTATGAGACAGCTAAATGTTACCCAGTCCTGCCTTCACAGGATACTAGGAGACAGCTAAATGTTACCCAGTCCTGCCTTCACAGGATACAAGGAGGCAGCTAAATGTTACCCAGTCATGCCTTCACAGGATACAAGGAGACAGCTAAATGTTACCCAGTCATGCATTCACAGGATACTAGAAGACAGCTAAATGTTACCCAGTCCTGCCTTCACAGGTTACTAGGAGACAGCTAAATGTTACCCAGTCCTGCCTTCACAGGATACAAGGAGACAGCTAAATGTTACCCAGTCCTGCCTTCACAGGTTACTAGGAGACAGCTAAATGTTACCCAGTCCTGCCTTCAGAGGATACTAGAAGACAGCTAAATGTTAACCAGTCATGCCTTCACAGGATACAAGGAGACAGCTAAATGTTAACGAGTTATGACTTCACAGGATTAACACATAGACTGGCACACACTGACCATATATCGCTAGATATACAGTACGAATGACGTAAACAAATATACACTCAGAATGATAAGTAGATTAAGTCTGATATTTGTAGGCTTATTTCATAAACCTGCTAGTACAAGGTGATTGGGCTCTGACAAACTAGTTTGCTCCTAAATATGTCAGCTTTAAAGACTATGGAAGGGAATTTAGTTTTTCTTAGTCTCTCATTTTTGTCAGTTTCGAAACTTTCACTACGTAACTGTGTATTATCCCAAAGAATTAAGCAAGTGTGATCTTTATGATTTGGGCACTATAGGAAGACACATTTCAGTTGAATGCATTCAGTTGTACAATTGACTAGGTTAGTTTCTTAATCAAAGAGAATCTATAGCAAGGGACTGCTTCTAAACACCATCCTGCTGTTTCAGATGAGTTAAGAACAACTTGCATTGTCATCAAGATCTTCTTATGCAACACTTTGTCCTGCTGCTCATTGTCACACTTACAAAGCTGTTCTTATTCATTCAGAGACTTTAACAGGGAAGAGGCAGCTAAGAGAAGACGCCTCATAACCGAGGCAAGAAGAATTTTCTGTAATATAATTCCAGTTTCTGTAATATAATTCCAGTTTCTGTAATATAATTCCAGTTTCTGTAATATAATTCCAGTTCCTATAATATAATTCCAGTTTCTGTAATATAATTCCAGTTTATGTAATATAATTCCAGTTCCTGTAATATAATTCCAGTTTCTGTAATATAATTCCAGTTCCTGTAATATAAATACAATTTTTGTAATATAATTCCAGTTCCTGTAATATAATTCCAGTTCCTGTAATATAATTCCAGTTTCTGCAATGAAAAGCATTCAACACCTCCAGGGGACTGTAATCACTGTTATGCAGACTGAAATCAACAGTTCCTTGAAAGGCATTGAAAGATATTACAACAGTTGAGTGTTTAAAATGCATATAATAGTGATATTTACAGAACTAATATATTATGGTGCACTCAGAGAGTACGGAGCACACTCAACACTACAGGTCTCTCTAGTCATAATTAGTGGTTAGATACAAACCATAGCCTATGGCAGGGATCATCAACTAGATTCAGCAGAGGGACAATTTTTTTGTTGTTGAGCAGATGGTCAGGGGGCTGGAAAATAATTACAAATAATTTGTGGACTGAAAATGTACCATAAGAAGCCAAAACTGATGTAATAGTTGACTAAACATAATAATGTCAAACCTTGCTTACATTTGTATTCGATCAAATATACTGTATATCTCTATTATGCATGGGAATACTTAAGAACAGAAATGTTTGCAATTTTATTACAAATAATGAACAGAAATACCTTATTTGCGTAAGTATTCAGCCCTTTTGCTATGAGACTTGAAATTGAGCACAGCTGCATCCTGTTTCCACTGATCATCCTTGAGATGTTCAATTTAAATTAAATTTATTGGACATTATTTGGAAAGGCACACACCTGTCTATATAAGGTCACACACTTGACAGTGCATGTCAAAGAAAAAAAAACAAGCCATGAGGACAAAGGAATTGTCCGTAGAGCTCCGAGGCAGGATTGTGTCGAGGCACAGATCTGGGGAAGGATACCAAAACATTTCTGCAGCATTGAAGTTGTTGCCTCCAACATTCTTAAATAGAAGATGTTTGAAACCAGCAAGACTCTTCCTAGAGCTGGCCGCCCGGACAATCTGAGCAATAGAGGGAGAAGGGCCTTGGTCAGGAAGATGGTCATTCTGACAGAGCTCTAGAGTTCCTCTGTGGAGATGGGTGAACCTTCCAGAAGAACAACCTGCAGCACTCCACCAATCAGGTCTTTATGGTAGAGTGGCCAGATGGAAGCCATTCCTCAGTAAAAGGCACATGACAGCCCACTTGGAGTTTACCAAAAGGCACCTAAAGACTCTCAGACCATGAGAAACAAGATCTGATGGTCTGATGAAATCTGATGAAACCAAGATTGAACACTTTGGTCAAAATGCCAAGCGTCAAGCCTGGAGGAAATCTGGCACCATCCCTACAGTGAAGCATGGTGGTGGCAGCATCATGCTGTGAGGATGTTTTTCAGCAGCAGGGACTGGGAGACTAGTCAGGATTGAGGCAAAGATGAACAGAGCAAAGTACAAAGACATTTTTTTATCATTTAGTTTTTTACCCTTTTTCTCCCCAATTGTGTGATATCCTATTGGTAGTTACAGTATTGTCCCATCGCTGCAACTCCTGTACGGACTCGGGAGAGGATATGGTCGAGAGTCATGCATCCTTCAATACACGACCCTGCCAAGCCGCACAGCTTCTTCACACACTGCTCACTTTACCCGGAAGCCAGCAGCACCAATGCGTCAGAGGAAACACCATCCAACTGGTGACCGTGTCAGCGTGCATGCGCCCGGCCCACCACAGGAGTCGCTAGAGCGTGATGGGACAAGGACATCCCGGCTAGCCAAACCCTCCCCTAATCTGGACAACGCTGGGCCAATTGTGCGCCGCCTCATGAGTCTCCCAGTCGTGTTCAAACCCGGATCTGTAGTGACGCCTCTAGCACTGCGATTCAGTACCTTAGACCGCTGCGCCACTCGGGAGGCCGTACAGAGAGATACTTGATGAAAACCTGCTCCAGAGCACTCAGGACCTCAGACTGGGGCTAAGTGGCTTCGGGACAAGTCTGTGGCTTCAGGACAAGTCTCGGGAATGTCCTTGATTAGCCCAGCCAGTGCCTGGATTTGAACCCGATCGAACATCCCTGAAGAAAGCTGCACAGCAACGCTCCCCATCCAACCTGACAGAGTTTGAAAGGATCTGCAGAGAAGAATGAGAGAAACTCCCCAAATACAGGTGTGCCTTGCTTTTCTTTCAAAAACAAGGACATTTCTAAGTGACCCCAAACTCATTTCTAGGTGACCCCCCCACCCCCCCGACCATCCACTCAAGAAAACATTGGCATGTGGCTGAATGTCGCTGGGGCCCCTAGTGTATAGCTTACTGAGGAGCTTATTGAAATCAGGACCACTGCCTAGCTCAATGGTAGATATTCATGTACTGTGGTTCTGTCTCATACAGGCTGTTGTGCCGAGTGTGATTAGAACTCACATCAAGACTCACATCAAGCCACCTCTCAGCCTTGAAAGAATCATTGTGTCATTAATGTCAATCATTCCCACTGTGTGTGAGTGGATGAATTATGCAGTAAATAGATTCACTGCAGTGCATTACTCACAGGTCAAAGATCAGGTAGTGATGTCCTTCCTCCGAGATGCTGTCATGGAGACGCACTGGATGGAGAAAAGAGAGAAAGGAAGTAAACATGTTTTTAAGGGAATTGCTGGGACTGAAAGCTCTAATATTTCCCACATGGAATGCACAGTCAGTGACCTTAAAATGTCTAAATCACACATTTCTCAAACACCCAGCCTACTTCAATTCACAGTGTCTCACATTCCCCAAAATATATGTTTTTCAAGAATATCTAGGTCTGGATTATAGGTAGAGGTAATTGAAGTGATGATGCACAATGTTCATTAACTACTTAAGTGAAGCTTGGATAGTGCTTGTGGTGTCCCATTGATGTCGTTATGTTATCTTCATGATGGAGAGAAGAGTATACACTCTTTCTCTCTCCCTCTCCCTCTTTCTCTCTCTGTCTCTCCTCTCCCTCTCGCTCTCTTTCTGTTGCATTGTTCTCCTCACCAGTGCCAATCACCACCCCTCCCCGTCCTCCCCACCCCTCCCCATCCCTCCCAAACCCTCCTATCCCCTCCCTCTCCCAGCAGGCAGTGTGTTATACTGCTCTGTGTGCATGTGTGTGGGTGTGTTTGTAGTGAGAGGAGAGGACAGGTGTGTGTTAGAGTGTGTGTATGTGTGCTTGTGTGTGTGGGTGCCCGAGAGAGAAAAGAGAACAAGAGGAAGACTGCAGTATAGATACCTTCACCAGTATAGATACCTTCACCAGTATAGATACCTTCACCAGTACAGATACCTTCACCATTATAGATACCTTCACCAGCATAGATGCCTTCACCTGTATAGATACCTTCACTTGTATAGATACACTCACCAGTATAAATACCTTCACCTGTATAGATACCTTCACCAGTATAGATACAGTGAGGGAAAAAAGCAATCAATCAATCAGATTCCAAACTCTCCACCATGGCCAAGACCAAAGAGCTCTCCAAGGATGTCAGGAACAAGATTGTAGACTTACACAAGGCTGGAATGGGCTACAAGACCATCGCCAAGCAGCTTGGTGAGGTGACACCAGTTGGTGCGATTATTCGCAAATGGAAGAAACACAAAAGAACTGTCAATCTCTCAGCCTGGGGCTTCATGCAAGATCTCACCTCATGGAGTTGCAATGATCATGAGAACGGTGAGGAATCAGCCCAGAACTACACGGGAGGATCTTGTCAATGATCTCAAGGCAGCTGGGACCATAGTCACCAAGAAAACAATTGGTAACACACTACACCGTGAAGTACTGAAATCCTGCAGTGCCCGCAAGGTCCCTCTGCTCAAGAAAGCACATATACATGCCCGTCTGAAGTTTGCCAATGAACATCTGAATGATTCAGAGGACAACTGGGTGAAAGTGTTGTGGTCAGATGAGACCAAAATGGAGCTCTTTGGCATCAACTCAACTCGCCGTGTTTGGAGGAGGAGGAATGCTGCCTATGACCCCAAGAACAACATCCCCACCGTCAAACATGGAGGTGGAAACATTATGCTTTGGGGGTGTTTTTCTGCTAAGGGGACAGGACAACTTCACAGCATCAAAGGGACGATGGACGGGGCCATGTACCGTCAAATCTTGGGTGAGAACCTCCTTCCCTCAGACAGGGCATTGAAAATGGGTCGTGGATGGGTATTCCAGCATGACAATGACCCAAAACACACGGCCAAGGCAACAAAGGAGTGGCTCAAGAAGAAGCACATTAAGGTCCTGGAGTGGGCTAGCCAGTCTCCAGACCTTAATCGCATAGAAAATCTGTGGAGGGAGCTGAAGGTTCGAGTTGCCAAACGTCAGCCTCGAAACCTAAATGACTTGGAGAAGATCTGCAAAGAGGAGTGGGACAAAAACCTGGTGGCCAACTACAAGAAACGTCTGACCTCTGTGATTGCCAACAAGGGTTTTGCCACCAAGTACTAAGTCATGTTTTGCAGAGGGGTCAAATACTTATTTCCCTCGTTAAAATGCAAATCAATTTGTAACATTTCTGACATCCGTTTTTCAGGATTTTTTCGTTGTTATTCTGTCTCTCACTGTTCAAATAAACCTACCATTAAAATTATAGACTGATAATTTTTTTGTCAGTGGGAAAACGTCAAAAATCAGCAGGGGATCAAATACTTTTTTCCCTCACTGTACCTTAACCAGTATAGATACCTTCTCCTGTATAGTTATCTTCAAAAGTATAAATACTTTCACCTGTATAGATACCTTCACCAGTATAGATACCTTCACCAGTATAGATACTTTCACCTGTATAGATACCTTCACCAGTACAGATACCTTCACCTGTATAGATATCTTCACCTGTATAGGTACCTTAACCTGTATAGATACCTTCACCTGTATAGATACACTCACCAGTATAAATACCTTCACCTGTATAGATACCTTCACCAGTATAGATACTTTCACCTATATAGATACCTTCAGCTATATTGATACTTTCACCTGTATAGATACCTTCACCAGTACAGATACCTTCACCTCTATAGGTACCTTCACCTGTATAGATACCTTCACCTGCCAACACCAATGCTTAGCAACAGTCTCTCCATTACATAAGCCTGAAACAGCAATCTCAGATAATTCTCCCCAACTTTGCCAAAAAAGCAAAGGTCATGGAAGTAGTGTGATCCTGAGCTGCTTTTTGTCCAGAGAGGTAGTCTGTGTACCAGTCTGGTTAGAATTCCACACCTTGCCACTTCTTGGAGCTAAACAGACAGGTACCCAGGCTGCCAGAGAGGATCTACCAGAGGAAACGGCCAATCTGGTGTTACTGATGGTGATTTTGGCCTGTCACTGGCTGTGTTGGTTTCCCTTGGCAAGGCTTCCCCTATCAGTCAAAGGGACACTCCAGTCCCTTCGTTATGGGTTGTGACTAGGTTAAGACACTAAAGAGTATCAATTTTGATGGAAACCTTTGATCCCAGACTCCTTAAGAACCTTTCATTTACCAATCGCTTGTCTAGGCTGTTGTCAACCATCAATCTGAGGAATTTCTACAGGAAACGCAAACTGAATAGGGATGTGTCTAGCTGAATAGGGATGTGTCTAACTGAATAGGGATGAGTCTAACTGAATAGGGATGTGTCTAATTGAATAGGGATGAGTCTAACTGAATAGGGATGTGTCTAATTGAATAGGGATGTGCCAAACTGGATAGGGATGAGTCTAACTAAATACGGATGTGTCTAGCTGAATATGGATGTGCCTAGCTGAATAGGGATGTGTCTAACTGAATATATATGTGTCTAACTGAATAGGGATGTGTCTAACTGAATAGGGATGTATCTAACTAGATATGTTTGTAACAAAATAGCGATGTGTCTAAATTAATAGATATGTGTCTAACTGAATAGGGATGTGTCTAACTGAATATATATGTGTCTAACTGAATAGGGATGTGCCTAGCTGAATAGGGATGTGTCTAATTGAATATGGATGTGTCTGACTGAATAGGGATGTGTCTAACTGAATAGGGATGTGCCTAACTGAATAGGGATGTGTCTAACTGAATAGATATGTGTCTAACTGAATAGAGATGTGTCTAACTGAATAGGGATGTGTCTAACTGAATAGAGATGTGTCTAACTGAATAGATATGTGTCTAACTGAATGGGGATGTGTCTGACTGAATAGGGATGTGTCTAGCTGAATAGATATGTGTCTAACTGAATAGGGATGTGTCTAACTGAACAGAGATGTGTCTAACTGAATATATATGTGTCTAACTGAATAGGGATGTGTCTAACTGAATAGGGATGTGTCTAACTGAACAGGGGTGAGTCTAACTGAATAGGGATGTGTCTAACTGAATAGGGATGTGTCTAACTGAATAGGGATGTGTCTAACTGAATAGAGATGTGTCTAACTGAATAGGGATGTGTCTAACTGAATAGGGATGTGTCTAACTGAATAGGGATGTGTCTAACTGAATAGGGATGTGTCTAACTGAATGAGATGTGTCTAACTGAATAGGGATGTATCTAACTAGATATGTGTCTAACAAAATAGGGATGTGTCTACATTAATAGATATGTGTCTAACTGAATAGGGATGTGTCTAACTGAATATATATGTGTCTAACTGAATAGGGATGTGTCTAACTGAATAGATATGTTTCTAACTGAATAGGGATGTGTCTAACTGAATAGGGATGTGTCTAACTGAATAGATATGTGTCTAACTGAATATATATGTCTAACTGAATAGATATGTGTCTAACTGAATATATATGTGTCTAACTGAATAGGGATGTGTCTAACTGAATAGGGATGTGCCTAGCTGAACAGGGATGTGTCTAACTGAATAGGGATGTGTCTAACTGAATATATATGTGTCTAACTGAGTAGGGATGTGCCTAGCTGAATATGGATGTGTCTAACTGAATAGGGATGTGTCTAACTGAATAGGGATGTGTCTAACTGAATAGGGGTGTGCCTAACTGAACAGGGGTGAGTCTAACTGAATAGGGATGTGCCTAACTGAATAGGGATGAGTCTAACTGAATAGGGATGTGTCTAGCTGAATATGGATGTGCCTAGCTGAATAGGGATGTGTCTAACTGAATAGATATGTGTCTAACTGAATAGAGATGTGTCTAACTGAATAGGGATGTGTCTAACTGAATAGATATGTGTCTAACTGAATAGAGATGTGTCTAACTGAATAGGGATGTATCTAACTAGATATGTGTCTAAATTAATAGATATGTGTCTAACTGAATAGGGATGTGTCTAACTGAATATATATGTGTCTAACTGAATAGGGATGTGTCTAACTGAATAGGGTTGTGTCTAACTGAATAGGGATGTGTCTAACTGAATAGGGATGTGTCTAACTGAATAGGGATGTGTCTAACTGAACAGGGATGTGTCTAACTGAATAGGGATGTGTCTAACTGAATAGGGATGTGTCTAACTGAATAGGGATGTGCCTAACTGAATAGGGATGAGTCTAACTGAATAGGGATGTGTCTAGCTGAATATGGATGTGCCTAACTGAATAGGGATGTGTCTAGCTGAATAGGGATGTGCCTAGCTGAATAGGGATTTGTCTAACTGAATAGGGATGTGCCTAGCTGAATAGGGGATGTGTCTAACTGAATAGGGATGTGCCTAGCTGAACAGGGATGTGTCTAACTGAATAGGGATGTGTCTAACTGAATAGGGATGTGTCTAGCTGAATATGGATGTGCCTAGCTGAATAGGGATGTGTCTAACTGAATAGGAATGTGTCTAACTGAATAGGGATGTGCCTAGCTGAACAGGGATGTGTCTAACTGAATATATATGTGTCTACCTGAATTAAAAAGGTATTGTTGGATATTATTCATCCTAGTCACACAGGTTTTTAACATGGACGATACATTGGAGATAATATAAGACAAGTGCTGGAAACGATAGAACACTTCGAAAATCCTGGGAAACCAGGCCTGGTATTCATAGCTGACTTTGAAAGGGCTTTTGAAAAAGTACGACTGGAATTTATATACAGTGCATTCGGAAAGTATTTCTTACCCCTTGACTTTTTCCACATTTTCTTACGTTACAGCCTTATTCTAAAATTGATTAAATCATTTTTCCCCCCATCAATCTACACACAATACCCCATAATGACAAAGCAAAAACAGGTTTTTAGAAATGTATTCTAAAATGAATTACATTGTCATCTCTGGAGGAAACCTGGCACCATCCCTACAGTGAAGCATCTTGGTGGCAGCATCATGCTGTGGATGTTTTTCAGTGGCAGGGACTGGAAGACTAGTCAGGATCGAAGGAAAGATGAACGGAGCAAAGTAGAGAGAGATCTTTGATGAAAACCTGCGCCAGAGCGGTCAGGACCTCAGACTGGGGCGAAGAGTCACCTTCCAACAGGACAATGACCCTAAGCACACAGCCAAAACAGCGCAGGAGCGGCTTCGGGACAAGTCTCTGAATGTCCTTGAGTGGCCCAGCCAGAGCCCGGACTTGAACCCGATCGAACATCTGTGGAGAGACCTGAAAATAGCTGTGCAGCGATACTCCCCATCTAACCTTGAGAGGATCTGCAGAGAGGAATGGGAGAAACTCCCCAAATACAGGTGTGCCAAACTTGTAGCGTCATACCCACGAAGACTTGAGGCTGTAATCATAATTGCTTCAACACAGTACTAAGTAAAGGGTCTGAATACTTATGTAAATGTGATATTGCAGTTTTTCATTTTTAATACGTTTCAACAACAAAAAATGCTTTGTCATTATGGGGTATTGTGTGTAGATTGATAATGGGGGGGAAAAAAACAATGTAATCCATTTTAGAATAAGGCTGAAACGAAACAAAATGTGGAAAAAGTCAAGTGGTCTGAATACTTTCCGAATGCACTGTATGTGGGTGGACTTTGGCTCGTTGACGAATAACCGCCCCCGGCTACTGCAGAGGAAGGCTGCCATGTAAAGAATGCGCCGATAAACAAAACGAGGCTGAGGATCTAACTGCCGCTCTGCACAGTGTCAATCAGCATAGTGGATACAGGAGAACAGAGAGAGTGCTGGATAAGGGTCTGTTAATAGCCTGTGATGGCTGCAGGTTAGGCTGAGGGATAGAGAGCGCTGGATGAGAGCAGTGAATCTCAATGCATCCAGCTGATTTGGGGGGGGGGGAAGCCAGCTAGCTTATATCTAAAACAACCACCCTTCGGTAGAACCAGGGTCTCAACTTCTACATTAACAGGGGAGAACTTGACACCATGTCACAATGCTCTTTGTCCTATTGAGTAGTAGTCTGTGCAGGATCATTTCCCACAAGGTCTTTAAAATGTATCAACAGCCACAGGGGCAAATAGTCAGCGAGATCATGTATTCCTTTCCCCCCAGTCTGTCTGTGTGGGAGCAGGAATAATTCTGCTGGTGCTGATAGAAGGCTAGATGTTTCAGCTTCCCCTTCTATCCCTATTCTCTCTCTATCCCTCTCTCTATTCCTCTCCTCTCTCAATCCCTCTCCCGCTCTACATCCTCTCTCTATCCCACTCCCTCTCTCTATCCATATTCTCTCTCTATCCCTCTCTCTCATCCTCTCCCTATCTCTATCCTCTCTCTATCCTTTCTCTATGCCTCTCTCTATCCCTCTCTCTGTTCATCTCTTCTCTCTCCCTCTCTCTATTCCTCTCCTCTCTCTATCCCTCTCCTCTCTCTCTATCCCTATTCTCTCTCTATCCCTCTGTCTATCTCAATCCTCTCTCTATCCTCTCTCTATCCCTATCCCTCTCTCCTCTTTCTGTCCCTCTCTCTATCCCTATTCTATCTCTATCCCCCTCTCCAATCCTCTCCCTATCTCTATCCTCTCTCTATCCTCCCTCTATCCCTCTCTCTATTAATCTCCTCTCCCTCTCCCTCTCCCTATCAATTCAATTCAATTTAAGGGCTTTATTGGCATGGGAAACATATGTTTACAATGCCAAAGCAAGTGAAATAGATAATAAACAAAAAATGAACAGTAAACATTACACTTCCAAAAGTTCCAAAAGAATAAAGACATTTCACATCATATTATGTGCAAATTGTTAAAGTACAAAAGGGAAAATAAATACACATAAATATGGGTTGTATTTACAATGTTGTTTGTTCTTCACTGGTTGCCCTTTTCTTGTAGCAACAGGTTACACATCTTGCTGCTGTGATTTCACACTGTGGAATTTTACACAAAAGATATAGGAGTTTATCAAAATTGGGTTTGTTTTTGAATTCTTTGTGGATCTGTGTAATCTGAGGGAAATATGTGTCTCTAATATGGTCATACA
>NC_042968.1:84289790-84304790 GCF_901001165.1 Salmo trutta | reverse complement strand
CCCTAGCCTACTGTAGCCCCTAGCCTACTGCAGCCCCTAGCCTACTGTAGCCCCTAGCCTACTACAGACCCTAGCCAACTGCAGACCCTAGCCTACTACAGCCCCTAGCCTACTACAGCCCCTAGCCAACTGTAGCCCCTAGCCTACTACAGCCCCTTGACAACTGTAGCCCCAAGCCTACTACAGCCCCTAGCCAACTGCAGCCCCTAGCCAACTGCAGCCCCTAGCCAACTGCAGCCCCTAGCCTACTACAGCCCCTAGCCAACTGCAGCCCCTAGCCTACTACAGCCCCTAGCCTACTACAGCCCCTAGACTACTGCAGCCCCTAGCCAACCGCAGCCCCTAGCCTACCGCAGCCCCTAGCCTACTGTAGCCCCTAGCCTACTGCAGCCCCTAGCCTACTGTAGCCCCTAGCCAACTGCATCCCCTAGCCAACTGCATCCCCTAGCCTACTACAGCCCCTAGCCAACTGCAGCCCCTAGCCTACTACAGCCCCTAGCCTGTACTGTAGCCCCTATCCTACTACAGCCCCTAGCCTACTACAGCCCCTAGCCTACTACAGCCCCTAGCCTACTGCAGCCCCTAGCCAACTGCAGCCCCTAGCCAACCGCAGCCCCTAGCCAACCGCAGCCCCTAGCCAACTGCAGCCCCTAGCCAACTGCAGCCCCTAGCCTACTGCAGCCCCTAGCCTACTGTAGCCCCTAGCCTACTGCAGCCCCTAGCCTACTGCAGCCCCTAGCCAACTGCATCCCCTAGCCAACTGCATCCCCTAGCCTACTACAGCCCCTAGCCAACTGCAGCCCCTAGCCTACTACAGCCCCTAGCCTGTACTGTAGCCCCTATCCTACTGCAGCCCCTAGCCTTCTGCAGCCTGTACTGTAGCCCCTAGCCTACTGCAGCCCCTAGCCTACTGTAGCCTGTACTGTAGCCCCTAGCCTACTGTAGCCCCTAGCCTACTGTAGCCCCTAGCCTACTGTAGCCCCTAGCCTACTGCAGCCCCTAGCCTACTGCAGCCCCTAGTCTACTGCAGCCCCTAGCCTACTGTAGCCCCTAGCCTACTACAGACCCTAGCCAACTGCAGACCCTAGCCTACTACAGCCCCTAGCCTACTACAGCCCCTAGCCAACTGTAGCCCCGAGCCTACTACAGCCCCTAGCCAACTGTAGCCCCAAGCCTACTACAGCCCCTAACCAACTGCAGCCCCTAGCCAACTGCAGCCCCTAGCCAACTGCAGCCCCTAGCCTACTACAGCCCCTAGCCAACTGCAGCCCCTAGCCAACCGCAGCCCCTAGCCAACTGCAGCCCCTAGCCTACTGCAGCCCCTAGCCTACTGTAGCCCCTAGCCTACTGCAGCCCCTAGCCTACTGTAGCCCCTAGCCAACTGCATCCCCTAGCCAGCTGCATCCCCTAGCCTACTACAGCCCCTAGCCAACTGCAGCCCCTAGCCTACTACAGCCCCTAGCCTGTACTGTAGCCCCTATCCTACTGCAGCCCCTAGCCTTCTGCAGCGTGTACTGTAGCCCCTAGCCTACTGCAGCCTCTAGCCTACTGTAGCCTGTACTGTAGCCCCTAGCCTACTGCAGCCCCTAGCCTACTGTAGCCCCTAGCCTACTGTAGCCCCTAGCCTACTGCAGCCCCTAGCCTACTGTAGCCCCTAGCCAACTGCATCCCCTAGCCAACTGCATCCCCTAGCCTACTACAGCCCCTAGCCAACTGCAGCCCCTAGCCTACTACAGCCCCTAGCCTGTACTGTAGCCCCTATCCTACTGCAGCCCCTAGCCTTCTGCAGCCTGTACTGTAGCCCCTAGCCTACTGCAGCCTCTAGGCTACTGTAGCCTGTACTGTAGCCCCTAGCCTACTGCAGCCCCTAGCCTACTGTAGCCCCTAGCCTACTGTAGCCCCTAGACTACTGCAGCCCCTAGGCTACTGCAGCCCCTAGCCTACTGTAGCCCCTAGCCTACTGCAGCCCCTAGCCTACTGTAGCCCCTAGCCTACTGCAGCCCCTAGCCAACTGCAGCCCCTAGCCAACTGCATCCCCTAGCCTACTACAGCCCCTAGCCAACTGCAGCCCCTAGCCTACTACAGCCCCTAGCCAACTGCAGCCCCTAGCCTACTACAGCCCCTAGCCAACTGCAGACCCTAGCCTACAACAGCCCCTAGCCTACTACAGCCCTTAGCCTACTGCAGCCCCTAGCCAACTGCAGCCCCTAGCCAACTGCAGCCCCTAGCCTAACGCAGCCCCTAGCCAACCGCAGCCCCTAGCCAACCGCAGCCCCTAGCCAACTGCAGCCCCTAGCCAACTGCAGCCCTACTCTACTGCAGCCCATAGCCTACTGCAGCTTCTAGCCTACTGCTGCCCCTAGCCTACTGCAGCCCGTAGCTTCCTGCAGCCCTTAGCTTACTGCAGCCCCTAGCCTATTGCAGCCCCTAGCCTATTGCAGCCTGTAGACTACTGCAGCCACAAGCTACTGCAGCGCTCAATGTCACTAGTGATGGCCGGGTCACCTGAAAAGACTACAGATACCCTGGTTTGATTCCAGACTGTATCACAACCAGCCGTGATCGGGAGTCCCATAGGTCGGCGCACAATTAGCCCAGTGTCGTCCGGGTTGTAGGCCGTCATTGTAAATAGGAATTTGTTCTTAACTGACTTGCCTAGTTAAATAAAGGTTAAATAAAGGTTACATAAAGGTTAAATAAAGGTTACATAAAGGTTCAAGAAAAATACATAAAAAAAGAGCAGCAGCCCTGACCCCCCCTCCCACAGACACTGTCAGTCTGGCCCTGATCCCCACCCCCCCTCCCACAGACACTGTCAGTCTGGCCCTGATCCCCACCCCTCTTCCCACAGACACTGTCAGTCTGGCCCTGATCCCCCCCACAGACACTGTCAGTCTGGCCACGATCCCCCCTCCCACAGACACTGTCAGTCTGCCCTGATCTGCCCCCCACAGACACTGTCAGTCTGGCCCTGATCCCCCCCCACAGACACTGTCAGTCTGGCCCTGATCCCCACCCCCCTTCCCACAGACACTGTCAGTCTGGCCCTGATCCCCCCCCCACAGACACTGTCAGTCTGGCCCTGATCTCCACCCCCCTTCCCACAGACACTGTCAGTCTGGCCCTGATCCCCCCCTTCCCACAGACACTGTCAGTCTGGCCCTGATCCCCCCCTCCCACAAACACTGTCAGTCTGGCCCTGATCCGGCCTCCCTCCCACAGACACTGTCAGTCTGGCCCTGCTCCCCCCCACAGACACTGTCAGTCTGGCCCTGATCCCCCCCACAGACACTGTCAGTCTGGCCCTGATCCCCCCCTCCCACAGACACTGTCAGTCTGGCCCTGATCCCCCCTCCCACAGACAATGTCAGTCTTGCCCTGATCCCCCCTCCCACAGACATTGTCAGTGTGGCCCTGATCCCCCCCTCCCACTGACACTGTCAGTCTGGCCCTGATCCCCCCCTCCCACTGACACTGTCAGTCTGGCCCTGATCCCCCACTCCCACAGACACTGTCAGTCTGGCCCTGATCCCCCACTCCCACAGACACTGTCAGTCTGGCCCTGATCCCCCACTCCCACAGACACTGTCAGTCTGGCCCTGATCCCCCCCTCCCACAGACACTGTCAGTCTGGCCCTGATTCCCCCCCACAGACACTGTCAGTCTGGCCCTGATCCCCCTCGCCCACATACACTGTCAGTCTGGCCCTGATCCCCACCCCTCTTCACACAGACACTGTCAGTCTGGCCCTGATCGCCCCCTCCCACAGACACTGTCAGTCTGGCCATGACCCCCCCCCCCCCCCCACAGACACTGTCAGTCTGGCCCTGATCCCCCCCTCCCAGAGACATTGTCAGTCTGGCCCTGATCCTCCCCCACAGACACTGTCAGTCTGGCCCTGATCCTCCCCACAGACACTGTCAGTCTGGCCCTGATCCTTCCCACAGACACTGTCAGTCTGGCCCTGATCCCAACCCCCCTTCCCACAGACACAGTCAGTCTGGCCCTGATCCCCCCCTTCCCACAGACACTGTCAGTCTGGCCCTGATCCCCCCTCCATCCCACAGACATTGTCAGTCTGGCCCTGATCACCCCCCCACAGACACTGTCAGTCTGGCCCTGATTCACCCCCCACAGACACTGTCAGTCTGGCCCTGATTCACCCCCCACAGACACTGTCAGTCGGGCCCTGACTCCCCCCTTCCACACACAGTGTCCGTCTGGCCCTGATCCCCCCCACAGACACTGTCAGTCTGGCCCTGATCCCCACCCCCCTTCCCACAGACACTGTCAGTCTGGCCCTGATTCACCCCTCACAGACACTGTCAGTCTGGCCCTGATTCCCCCCACAGACACTGTCAGTATGGCCCTGATCCCCCCTCCCTTCCCACAGACACTGTCAGTCTGGCCCTGATCCCCACCCCCCTTCCCACAGACACTGTCAGTCTGGCCCTGATCCCCACCCCCCCCCTCCCACAGACACTGTCAGTCTGGCCCTGATCCCCACCCCCCTTCCCACAGACACTGTCAGTCTGGCCCTGATCCCCCCCTTCCCACAGACACTGTCAGTCTGGCCCTGATCCCCTCCTTCCCACAGACACTGTCAGTCTGGCCCTGATTCCCCCCCTTCCCACAGACACTGTCAGTCTGGCCCTGATCCCCCCCACAGACACTGTCAGTCTGGCCCTGATCCCCACCCCCCTTCCCACAGACACTGTCAGTCTGGCCCTGATCCCCCCCACAGACACTGTCAATCTGGTCCTGATCCCCCCCACAGACACTGTCAGTCTGGCCCTGATCCCCACCCCCCTTCCCACAGACACTGTCAGTCTGGCCCTGATCCCCCCCACAGACACTGTCAATCTGGTCCTGATCCCCCCCACAGACACTGTCAGTTTGGCCCTGATCCCCCCCCCCCTCCCCACAGACACTGTCAGTTTGGCCCTGATTCCCCCCCCCCTTCACAGACACTGTCAGTCTGGCCATGGGAGCCTATGGAGAGGACCACAAGAAGTTTTCAATCAGCAGTGGAATTTAGGTCAGATGACTGAATTGTGATCCTAACTGCCATGCTCATCTTGTCCCTTTTCATCTTGGTTATTTATAGGTGTTGTGTTGTCAGGATTATGTTGCTCATGATAGCATATGTGATGTGTAATGTTTAAGATGTTGACCTGTGACCTTCAGAGAGGAAGTCATTTCCTGTGTGTGTGTGTGTGTGTGTGTGTGTGTGTGTGTGTGTGTGTGTGTGTGTGTGTGTGTGTGTGTGTGTGTGTGTGTGTGTGTGTGTGTGTTTATATGCATTGCATACAGTATATGTGCATGTACTTGTAAACATACCAATTAGGAGGAAATGGAGACCTTGATGGAGAAACATGGTCCTGAACACTTTCCATTTTCACCCAAATCACACAGGCGTGGAGAAAGCAGTGTCAGGGGCTAGAGAGGGAGGTAGAGAGGGAGGTAGAGAGGGAGGTAGAGAGGGAGGTAGAGAGGGAGGTAGAGAGGGAGGTAGAGAGGGAGGTAGAGAGGGAGGTGAGGCAGCGAGGAGGAGGAGTGAAAGATGTGCTCAGTGTGCCCCTCCTGGTCTGCGTTAAAGCTTAAAGAGGAGCGTTGGGTATGTGATGACATCATTGCCAGTTTTCATGTTCTTGTGGGATCCGTGAGGGATTCATCCCCCTTCCACCCAGAGGAGCCTGGCTCCAATTACTCACCGAGAGTGCCCTGTCTGGGTCGGCCCGGGTGGATCCCAGCAGCTTCAACCACAAAACTAACCGCAGCTTTGGCTTTGTTAACTTGTGAGGCAGACACCCTTCTCCTAATCATACGAAAACGTGACTAAAACGTTCCTCTGTTTTCTCTAATGGCAGCATTAGTGCCTTGAAGGAGAGATAAGTCTGTTTATTATGCGGCGTGGTCTTTGTGTTCAATGTCCGCTGTTGTCGGTGTCGTGACTGAAAGGTGACTGAGGGCTTTTAGCTACTGAAGTGATTGCAGGAAGAGATCTTATCTTTGCTCTGTGAAGGTGAACTTATTGCACCACAGGACTCCTTCCCACCTCCCACTACCCACCTCCTCCCACTACCCACCTCCTGCCTTCTTCCTCCCACTACCAACTACCCACCTCGTCCCACTACCCACCTCCCACTACCTACCTCCCGCCTTCCACCTCCCACTACCAACTACCCACCTCGTCCCACTACCCACCTCCCACTACCAACTACCCACCTCGTCCCACTACCCACCTCCCACTACCTACCTCCCGCCTTCCACCTCCCACTACCAACTACCCACCTCGTCCCACTACCCACCTCCCACTACCAACTACCCACCTCGTCCCACTACCCACCTCGTCCCACTACCCACCTCCCACTACCCTTCTCCTCCCACTACACACCTCCCACTACCCACCTTCCACTCAAACAAGAGACTCACTTCTATTAAACGGCAGACTACCCTATTGCTCCTACAAAAGACATCTCTGGGCCCAGTCCAATGTGTTTTTAATTCATCCCTATGTTATTTAAAGGAGTGTTTAAGGGTCTATATGGGTGGCTTAAAGGAGGGCTGTGTTTTTACTGAGACCATCCGTCTTCCCAGAACCAACTCACAACATGCTTTCTTCTCGCTCCTCTCTCCCATTACAAGGTAGTGTGTGAGTTTCCATTTGCCTACAGTAAATAGACTGTCAGGGGTGTCGGTGGTATATAAATGGTATATAAATATATCAGGCGGTGCCTCTCGAAAAGGCAGCGGCCTGGCGAGGAGGAGACTTTAAAGCAGGAGGCTGGAGGATTGATTTATCTCCTGCGCTGTAATGACAGCAGATGTGGACCTGTTATCCTGATGAGCAGTGAACTTGATGAGTTGATAACGTGGGCCGAAGCCCAGTCTGCTTTTAATTACTTACCAGGAATGTATTGGTGCAGGGTGTTGATTTGGAGGTGGGGGTGGAGGGGTGTGTCCCCCCCCCCCACACATACACACTCCCTTTCTGTAGAGCTGGACAGGTGACCTTGCCTCTCTCTCTTTTGTCTCTCCTTGACAGAGGCAGGTCTCTCCTCTCTGGTTTTAAATGGCTCCAGTCAGATCAGTGTGGAGCTGAGAAGAACTGTCCCAGCTAGCAATGAGGAATCGGCCCAGAAGCGGCCCTCTTCCTGGGGGCCGGAACTGATTGAATCGGCCCAGAAGCGGCCCTCTTCCTGGGGGCCGGAACTGATTGAATCGGCCCAGAATTGGGTGTCGGACTCTGCCCTGAATCAAAATGAATGACTGCCAAGAATCGGCCCAAGTACATCACGCCGTTTCCGTCTACCGGAATTCTCCCAGAAGCAGCCCATTGCAAATTAAAATAAATGTATACAAAATTATCCGATTTAGTAATTTCAAATATTACTATTATACATTTTATACATACAAATTATACCCATCCACAAAAACCATTTTGTGTCGGAGGAAACACCATACACCTGGTGACCATGTCAGCGTGTACGCGCCTATCCCACCACAGGAGTTGCTACAGCGTGATGGGACAAGGGCATCCTGGCCAGCCAAACACTCCCCTAACTTGGACGATGCTGGGCTAATTGTGTGTCCCCTCATGTGTCTCCCGGTCGCGGCCGGCACAGGTCTCGTACCAGCATCTGTAGCAATGCAGTTGCGCTGCAATGCAGTGTCTTAGACCGCTGAGCCACTCGGGAGGCTCTATCCAAAAAGTTTTTAAATCTTATCAATTGCCTTTCACAAAGTATCAAAATACTAAAATACTACACAGGACTATTAAAGAATTTCATTTAAATTGTAATTGTATTTTTTGATCACAGAAACAATGAGAAAATATGGAAAATAAATAATGAAATGTTAATTATATAAAGAAGCCCATGTAATCATCTGCCAGAGAGTAGCCCCAATCGGCCCGAGCCCCAAGTAATACATTTGGGCCAGATAATTCACACCGAAATCGTCCAGAGTTCTATCCCTACATCCTAGCCATAAGTAATGCTGCCGAAGGCGGCCCAGACCCGGGACACATGACGTCGGCTGAGTCTGACTCTCAGCCGAGTGCCCCGACTCTCAGACGGAATCGGCCCAGATCCACTGTGCTAGCTGGCGTGTGTCTTCCTGGTTTAGACTCTGCTGCATTCTGCTTCCTGGTTTAGACTATGCTGCATTCTGCTTCCTGGTTTAGACTCTGCTGCATTCAGATTCCTGGTTTAGACTCTGTTTCATTCTGCTTCCTGGTTTAGACTCTGCTGCATTCAGCTTCCTTGGTTTAGACTCTGTTGCATTCTGCTTCCTGGTTTATTTAGAATGAGTCTGACTCTGCTGCATTCTGCTTCCTGGTTTATTTAGAATGAGTCTGACTCTGCTGCATTCCGCTTCCTGGTTTAGTCAGGAGTCTGACTCTGCTGCATGTCTCCATGCTTCTGTAACTGTTCTGTACCGTTCACAAACTGATTAGGATCTCTGTATAAAATGTTCCATGTACGGTATAATGACTGAAAGCCCCCAGCCTCCCCACTGCCCCACTGCCTCCCGGCCACCTCCCAGGGAAGGGAATGAGAAGGCTTGCTGGAAGTTCATCCGGACTCCTTGTTGTGTTTTCCATGTTTGTTTCTATACCGCTGTGTGATTCCCGGCAGGATGAAGGCAGGTCTTTTTAATGACAGGAGAAACAGGGCCTCGGCATGATTGAAACCATGCAGGAGAAATGTTAGTAATGCTGTAAATTGGAACCCAACTACGAGGCAGGTTATTTAGATGTTTATTTGCAGTTGTGACGTCCATGTCTTAATAGGCCCGAAGAAGATGGATGATTGGATGGGGCTGCAGCCAATCCGATAAAGGGAATCACAGCGCTCCAACCCCCCCCCCCCCCCCCCCCCCAATAACACCATACATGGTGTTTAGGACTTTAAGTCTGTGTATACTCTTTAACCCCCCCACCCACCCACACAGACACACACACACAAAGTTTTACACATGATACTCTTCCCTTCCACCTCAATGTTGAACATTAAATGGGTTAATGAATGTGTTAATTTGTGAACAGTTCCACAGCTGCCCCTGGTCTGCAGTCTAAACAGCATCTCCATTCCCTCCTGCCCATCGGAGGGGGGCGCCGTGGCAGACTGAACAGAACTAGGCTTCTCTTCTCTTAGTGAAGACACAATGTAACCTGATCATCTACGCTCTTTTATCTCACTGAAAGCCTTTCTGAGGAGAGAGGGCTTGGAGAGGTCAGTGTGTGTGTGTGTGTGTGTGTGTGTGTGTGTGTGTGTGTGTGTGTGTGTGTGTGTGTGTGTGTGTGTGTGTGTGTGTGTGTGTGTGTACTGGGTGGGGTGGGTGAAGTTGGGGAGGAGGGCACCCTCTTATGAAAACAATGGGGCCCCATGAGGCTTCATTACAGGGTAATGTCTCACCAAATTGTTCCAGGTAGTTAAAATGAAATGAAGTGAATTAGTGAAACAGGAGGGAGAGCATGCAGAACGCTTTATTGCTTTCCTTCGAAGGCATGATTATAATAATCTCCTTCAGCGTCGAGTCTGCCTTAGATAACATATCAAATAGGAGGTGTGTGTGTGTATATGTGTGTGTTCGTCTACGTGTGTGTGAGGTCAAGGGTCACGGTGTTGAGTGTATTCCTGTCTCTCTCTGTCTCTACATATCCAAGGTTGTTTGGTGCCTCGATGTCCCCTGTGTGTTTGTGTAAGAAGCCATGTACATGTGTTCCATAGTCTGTTGTGTGGTGGTGTTCATGTGTAATGTGTCTCCAAGAAAGAAGAAGAAATCCGTGATGGAACAAACCACCAGTGGTGGAAAAAAGTACTACTCGTCATACTTGAGTAAAAGTAAAGATACAGGGAGTAATAGAAAATGACTCAAAGTAAAAGTAAAAGTCAACCAGTAAAATACTACTTGAGAAAAAGTCTAAAGGTATCTGTTTTTTAAATGTACTTAAGTACAGTGGTGGAAAAAGTACTCAATTGTCATACTTAAGTAAAAGTAAAAAGTAAATGCTATATACCAAATTCCTTATACGCAAACCAGATGGCACAATTGTCTTTTTATTTATTTACGGACAGAAAGGGGCACACTCCAACTCTGACATCACGTACTTATTGGTGTCAGGGAAAATGTATGGGTGTAAAATGTACATAGTTTCTTTAGGAATGTAGTGAAGAAAAAAGTCAAAGTTGTCAAAAATATATATAGTAAAGAACAGATCCCCCCCCAAAAAATCTACTAAAGTAGAACTTTAAAGTGATTTTACTTAAGTACTTTACACAACTGCAAACTATATAATTTTGTTAAATTCAGCTACATTTTTTAAAACCATGTGGCACATAGCCACAGTTATTTATCATTGTTAAAAAATAATAGTAATTGATGGTGGCATTGTGGTGGAAGTGTCTCTGGACACCGCGTGAAGACCAGAGAGTTGCAGGTTCATATACGGCTTCCCGTACGTTGACTTTATCAGCCTAGTCTTCTGTAGGGGAAGACAGTGAAACTAGATCGTATGAGAAGAAGATGCTTCTTTTCCTTGATAACAGCTGAGGCTTATGACAGATGTCCTGTGACACTCTTCCTGCTGCAGCAGAGCAGGGGCTTGTGGGTAATGGCAAGGGCAGGTTTTTTTAATGTTTTCTTGAAAGATCACTCCGGCTGCTCTGGCTTTTCACCGGACTATAAATCAGACCCTTCCGTGAAGGGCTGTCCTGTCCTGTCCCGCCTGTGCTTTATGTCATCCTGGGGCAGGAGAGACCAAAGAACCCGTCAATCAAGCTCATCCCCAATCACAGACAGCCCATGTCAGGGGCTGGACAACCAGGGGCCCAGGGTAGCGTGATCCACTATCTCAAGAATTTGTACTTATTGAATATAGTGTGTGTGTGTGTGTCAAATTACATGCTTTGTAAACAACAGGTGTAGACTAACAGTGAAGTGCTTACTTACGGGTCCTTTCAACAAAAGCAGAGTTAAAGCAAACAATTCTAAATAGAAATATTGACAAGAGGAATCAATACACAGTGAATAACGAATTACAGTGACAAGTAAAAAAAAATACCATGGCTATATACAGGGAGTACCAGGTAATAACATGGCTATATACAGGGAGTACCAGGTAATAACATGGCTATATACAGGGAGTACCAGGTAATAACATGGCTATATACAGGGAGTACCAGGTAATAACATGGCTATATACAGGGAGTACCAGGTAATAACATGGCTATATACAGGGAGTACCAGGTAATAACATGGCTATATACAGGGAGTACCAGGTAATAACATGGCTATATACAGGGAGTACCAGGTAATAACATGGCTATATACAGGGAGTACCAGGTAATAACATGGCTATATACAGGGAGTACCAGGTAATAACATGGCTATATACAGGGAGTACCAGGTAATAACATGGCTATATACAGGGAGTACCAGGTAATAACATGGCTATATACATAGGCTATATACAGGGAAGTACCAGTACAGAGTCGATGTGCAGGGGTACGAGGTAATAACATGGCTATATACAGGGAGTACCAGTACAGAGTTGATGTACAGGGGTACGAGGTAATAACATGGCTATATACAGGGAGTACCAGTACAGAGTCGATGTGCAGGGGTACGAGGTTATAACATGGCTATATACAGGGAGTACCAGTACTGAGTCGACGTGCAGGGGTACGAGGTAATAACATGGCTGTATACAGGGAGTACCAGTACTGAGTCGACGTGCAGGGGTACGAGGTAATAACATGGCTATATACAGGGAGTACCAGTACAGAGTCGACGTGCAGGGGTACGAGGTAATAACATGGCTATATACAGGGAGTACGAGTACAGAGTCGACGTGCAGGGGTACGAGGTAATAACATGGCTATATACAGGGAGTACCAGTACAGAGTCGACGTGCAGGGGTACGAGGTAATAACATGGCTATATACAGGGAGTACCAGTACTGAGTCGACGTGCAGGGGTACGAGGTAATAACATGGCTATATACAGGGAGTACCAGTACAGAGTCGACGTGCAGGGGTACGAGGTAATTGAGGTAATACTGTATGTATTGTACATAGAACTAGAAATAAAGTGACAGATAATAAACAGTAGCAGCAGCATATGTGATGAGTCAAAAGAGTTTTTTATTTAAGACAGGAGTCTTTCACCATTTTTTCGGCCTTCCTCTGACACCGCCTGGTATAGAGGTCATGGATGGCAGGGAGCTTGGAAACAGTGATGTACTGGGCCGTACTCACCACCCTTTGTAAACGCCTTGTGGTCGGGTGCCTTGCCGTTTCCGTACCAAGCAGTGATGCTGTCGATGGTGCAGCTGTGTGTGTATATGTGGGAAAGTGTGTGTGTGTGTGTGTTGTGTTGTTCAGGCAGGGGGCCGCTCTCCACTGTAGACAGTTAGGACTCTTCTCTTCATTACTTGAGAACTGCTGAGACGGCACCATAGACATCATTTTCCCACCGCTCTCTTTCAATGGCTGTTAATGAGTGAGTTGATGTAGTTGAACATTTAGTTAATAAATATTTCAGACTTTAACCTCTCTGTTTTCTCTTCCTCTGGCCCCTCCTTCCTTCCTCAAGCTGTCGTGCATTTTTCTTGGTGTGCTGAGAAATTGCAATTAGTTTTAGATTTACGCTACGATGACAGACAGTGGTATATAAATAGAGGTTAAACACACAATTTACATATTAATTTCATGATTCATTTAATCAATGATTTATGTGGATATTTAATCCCTTCAAGACAGCAGTTTCTCCTCTCCTCTCCTCTCCTCTCCTCTCCTCTCCTCTCCTGCCCTGTCCTGTCCTCTTCACCAAGCATGACAGAATAGAGTGGTTTGCTCAAGCTCTCTCCACCTCTCTCTCTCTCTCTCTCTCTTTATCTCTCATGCGCTCACTTACCCTCTATCTCTCTTCCTCTGTCTTTCTCTCCCTCTGTTGTTCAGTGACTTGGAGAGGAATGTGAGCTGAATGGCTCCAAACGGCAGTCTTAATTGGTTTAATTTGTCAGCATATGCACCGGTCCTGACACTCGCTTATGGAACGCCATTCCACCAGCACTCTGTGATCCCTCCACTCCCCTCCGGTGTCTCTCCCTTTCTCCCGCTCTTCAACCATGCTCCCTTGTTGACGATCTCCAAGTCACAAGACGAGAGACGTTAATAATGAAGTAATCATCACAATCGTTAAATTGATAATATTAAGGATTGTGTATTCATACCAGTCAGAGAACTGGAATCCAGCCATGATTGGGATGCATTTTGAATCCTCAATTTGTTCCTATCGGTGGCCTGAAGGAATTCCAGTATTACAGATGGAACGCATGATTCCATTTTTTTTTTGCGTTAGCATGATGTTGTCAATTATTGATTTTGATGAGAAGGGGGTAAAATCTTGTCAGAATGATTTTCTGATTAGTAAGCTGAGGTGCTGTCGCCGCTCCTAACACCAGGTTGGTCTTGATCTGTTCTGAGGGTGGGGTGGGAGATTTCAGAGCTTTCAATCCAGTGCACTCTATTTTCCTCTCTGAACTTTGAACCGGGCCAGACCGAGGCCTCTGGATGTTTTTCTTCTCTGATCCCCCACTCAGTCAGATCAATTAGGAGTCAATTTGGATGCTGGTGTTCAGAGGAGAGGAAAGCCAGCTCTGCCTAGCCTTGCAGACAGGATCTTTATAGACTAATGAGTGCAAACACAACGCCCAGATTCCCTTCTCTCCACGCACCTCTGACATTAAACTTTATACTTCATATTTTGTAGATGTCACACTGTGTTTTATATATCGTGACAACAACTGAAAATGTGCAGCTGTGAAAGAAAATTGGTAATTGAGTATTTTATCAGACACTTCCGCCAAACTGACTTTTGCAAGTCGTAAATGAAGATTAAAGCTCTTGTTGGCAGAGAAGGAAGAAATTGGACATCAATATGTCACAGCTCTGGAAACAGAATTATCAATATGTCACAGCTCTGGAGGGAGGGAGGGAGAGGGAGAGGGAGAGGGAGAGGGAGAGGGAGAGAGGGAGAGAGAGGGAGAGGGAGAGAGAGAGGGAGAGAGGGAGAGAAAGAGAGAGAGAGAGAACCAGAACCACTCTATTCTGTTATGCTTGGTGTAGAGCAGAGGAGTTAGTAGCTACCCCTCTGTGCCCAGGTTTATTTCTGCTCAGCGATGAAAAGCCAACAGACATTTACTCCTGATGTGCTGACCTGTTGCACCCTCTATAACCACTGTGATTGTTATTATTATCTGACCATGCTGGTCATTTATGAACGTTTCAACATCTTGGCCATGTTCTGTTATAATCTCCACCCGGCACAGCCAGAAGAGGACTGGCCACCCCTCATAGCCTGGTTCCTCTCTAGGTTTCTTCCTAGGTTTCTGCCTTTCTAGGGAGTTTTTCCTAGCTACCGTGCTTCTACATCTGCATTGCTTGCTGTTTAGGGTTTTAGGCTGGGTTTCTGACCGCACTTAAAAAAAATATATATATATATATGTATATTTTTTTATTTATTTAAACTTTATTTAACTAGGCAAGTCAGTTAAGAACAAATTCTTACTTACAATGTCGGCCTAGGAACAGTGGGTTAACTGCCTTGTTCAGGAGCAGAACAACAGATTTTTACCTTGTCAGCTCTGGAATTTGTCTAGCAACCTTTCGGTTACTGGCCCAACGCTCTAACCACTAGGCTACCTGCTGGTTACTAGTCCAATGCTCTAACCACTAGGCTACCTGCTGGTTACTAGTCCAATGCTCTAACCACTAGGCTACCTGCTGGTTACTAGTCCAATGCTCTAACCACTAGGCTGCCTGCTGGTTACTAGTCCAATGCTCTAACCACTAGGCTACCTGCTGGTTACTAGTCCAATGCTCTAACCACTAGGCTACCTGCTGGTTACTAGTCCAACGCTCTAACCACTAGGCTACCTGCTGGTTACTAGTCCAACGCTCTAACCACTAGGCTACCTGCTGGTTACTA
>NC_042968.1:84249790-84284790 GCF_901001165.1 Salmo trutta | reverse complement strand
GATGTTGGTATGCTGCTGGTGTTTTGGTGTTAAGACCATGTTGGTGGGTGATGTTGGTATGCTGCTGGTGTTTTTTGGTGGTCTTGCCACAGGAGGACAAAAGCGTGTACGAGTTGGGCTTTCTCATATTTATTTTTGTATTTGTATTTATTATGGATCCCCATTAGTTGCTGCCAAGGCACCAGCTACTCTTCCTGGAGTCCAGCAAAAATTAAGGCAGTAATATACATTATAATAACAATTCTAAACATTAAACATTTTACAATACATTAAGTGTGTGGTCATCATTGTGTATAGTCGAGTGCTTTAATTTAAAAGCATCCTTGTTCTTTTGGGCAACATGTCAGTTAGTTGTCTGGGGGAATGCTTAGATCTCTGTTGCGCCTTAGTAACCAATGTGGGGAAAAAAATAGCTTTGAAATGAATAATCCACATGAAAAGGCTGGACTTCCTGTGGCTGTTGGGGTGCTGGGCAATTCCTGTCCGTCTTCTCTCCCTCAGTGTCACGGATCCCTCCGGAACTTTCATTACGCACACCTGGCCCCTATTCCCACTGATTGTATTTGTATAAATGTGCCCTTTGGTTTCCATTGGGCGGTCGATTATTGTTACTATGTCCATTGGTGCGTGTGAGTACCTGTGCTGTGTGTTTTGGCTTTCGTGCCATTGTGGATTGAGCAGGTGATTATTGGTCTCGTCCGTGTGTTAATCATTGTGCAGATGATTATTGGTCTCGTCCGTGTGTTAATCATTGTGCAGATGATTATTGGTCTCGTCCGTGTGTTAATCATTGTGCAGATGATTATTGGTCTCGTCCGTGTGTTAATCATTGTGCAAATGATTATTGGTCTCGTCCGTGTGTTAATCATTGTGCACATATGTTATTTATTCGAGGTACTCCTCGCTCTTTTGTTTTGGCTTTCTACCTTGTGTTTTGTTACGTGTTGTTTGGTCTTCGTCCCCGTGCCTTTACACGGCACGCCATAATTTGGGCTTAATAAAAAAAACTATTACGCATTCCTGCGCCTGTCTCCCGAATAATTCATACCAACGTGACACTCAGACTCTCATGGTCCCTCAGCCCTGCCTTAGACCGACATAGTAAAACATGTTCCCTCAGCCCTGTTTTAGAGGGACACAGTAAGACATGTTACCTCAGCCCTGTCTTAGAGGGACTCAGTAAGACATGTTCTCTCAGCCCTGTTTTAGAGGGACTCAGTAAGACATGTTACCTCAGCCCTGTCTTAGAGGGACTCAGTAAGACATGTTCTCTCAGCCCTGTTTTAGAGGGACTCAGTAAGACATGTTACCTCAGCCCTGCCTTAGAGGGACTCAGTAAAACATGTTCCCTCAGCCCTGTTTTAGAGGGACACAGTAAGACATGTTACCTCAGCCCTGTCTTAGAGGGACTCAGTAAGACATGTTCTCTCAGCCCTGTTTTAGAGGGACTCAGTAAGACATGTTACCTCAGCCCTGCCTTAGAGGGACTCAGTAAGACATGTTCTCTCAGCCCTGTTTTAGAGGGACTCAGTAAGACATGTTCTCTCAGCCCTGCCTTAGAGGGACTCAGTAAGACATGTTACCTCAGCCCTGCCTTAGAGGGACTCAGTAAGACATGTTCTCTCAGCCCTGTTTTAGAGGGACTCAGTAAGACATGTTCTCTCAGCCCTGTCTTAGAGGGACTCAGTAAGACATGTTCTTTCAGCCCTGTCTTAGAGGGACTCAGTAAGACATGTCTTGGGGCTGCCTCTCCTGGCCACGCTGCTTGGTTCTTTGGTGGTGGGTAGTTCTGTCACGACCGTCGGATGAAGTAGACTAAGGTGCAGTGTGGTGAGCTCACATTTTTCTCTTTATTGAATGTCGCCAGCAAAACCAATAAACAATACAAAATGACCGTGAAGCTTACAGGGCAAAGTGCCACAAACAAAGTTAACTACCCACAAGGACAGGTGGGAAAAATGGCTGCCTAAGTATGGTTCCCAATCAGAGACAATGATAGACAGCTGTCCCTGATTGAGAACCTACCCGGCTAAAACAAAGAAATACAAAAGATAGAAAATAGAACATATAATGCCCACCCAAATCACACCCTGACCAAACCTAAATTGAGACATAAAAAGGCTCTCTCAGGTCAGGGCGTGACAGCCCTGTTTTAGAGGGACTCAGTAAGACATGTTCTCTCAGCCTTGTCTTATAGGGACACAGTAAAACATTGTAAGACATGTATGGCTGGTAGTTTTCCACAGAAGAGTCATAAAACCCATCCTGATTCCACCAGATGGTATTGCCCCTCTCAGCGTCATGCCAACAAAGTCCTCAACAGAGGGTCCCATCTTTTTACCCACCAGAGCCACGTTCATTACAGCAGTAACATAGAAAACACTTCTAAGTCAGTTACAGTATACTCAAAGGTAGGCAACAACACTTTCGCCACGCTGACCCTCAACACGGGGCCCCTCAGGAGTGTGTTCTTATTCCCCTCCTGTACTCGCTGTTCACCCACGACTGCGTGGCCACGCATGACTCCAACACCATCATTACGTTTGCTGATGACACGACGGTGGTAGGCCTGATCACCGACAACGATGAGACAACCTGTAGGGAGGAGTTCAGAGACAGGACAACAACCTCTCCCTCAACTTCAGCAAGACAAAGGAGCTGATCATGGACTACAGGAACCTGAGGGCCAAGCATGCCCCCATTCACATCGACAGGGCTGTAGTGGAGCGGGTCGAAAGCTTCAAGTTCCTCAGTGTCCAAATCACTGAGGATCTATTATGGTACACACACAACAACACAGTCCTGAAGAGGGCATGACAACGCCTCTTCCCCCTCAGGAGGCTGACAAGATTTGGCATGGGCCTGTAGATTCTACAAAAAGTTATACAGATGCACAATTGAGAGTATCTTGACTGAATGCATCACCACTTAGTATGGTAACTGTATGGTAACTGCTTGGCATCTGACCGCAAGGCTCTACGGAGAGGGTAGTGCGTACGGCCCAGTACATCACTAGGGCCGAGCTCCCTGCCATCCAGGACCTCTACACCGGGCGGTGTCAGAGGAAGGCTGTAGAAATGGTCAAATACTCCAGCGACCCAATTCATAGACTGTTCTCTCTTGGCTACCGCACAGCAAGCTGTACCGATGCACCAAGTCTGTAACAAACTGGACAGCTTCTACATCCAAGCCATAAGACTGCTAGTTAAATAGTTAACCAAATATCTACCCGGACTATATGCATTGACCCTTTTTGAAGTAACTTTTTTGACTCATCACATGCTGTTTATTGTCTATCCTGTTGCCTGGTCACTTTATTCTTAGTTTTATGTACATATCTACCTCAATTACCTCGTACCCCTACACATCGACTCTGTACTGGTACCCCGTGTATATAGCCAATTTATCATTACTCATTGTGTATTTATTATTACTTTTTTTATGTTTTACTTTTCTATTATTTCTCTATTTTCTTTGTCTCTGCATTTTTGGAAAGGATCCGTCAGTAAGCATTTCACTGTTAGTCTACACCTGTTGTTTACGAAGCATGTGACAAATAATATTGATTTGATTTGATAATGATGTGACATCTACTACGGTGGAGCCGTTATCTAGCCTTGCAAATAAGAAATATCTCTTCTCACCTGGTGGTGGATAATGGAGTCATTCTGGAGGTATGGGTACATGTCACCTGTAATGGCCTCTTCCTCCTCCCTTTCCCTGGAATGGAGAGCCCTGGAGGGGACGTAGTGCAGGGTACAGGCTGAGGGATAGATGGACTGGCCTAGGTGGCCTGGAGGGGACGTAGTGCAGGGTACAGGCTGAGGGATAGATGGACTGGCCTAGGTGACCTGGAGGGGATGTATGGTGGTGTACTGGCTGAGGGATAGATGGACTGGCCTAGGTGACCTGGAGGGGATGTATGGTGGTGTACAGGCTGAGGGATAGATGGACTGGCCTAGGTGACCTGGAGGGGATGTATGGTGGTGTACTGGCTGAGGGATAGATGGACTGGCCTAGGTGACCTGGAGGGGATGTATGGTGGTGTACTGGCTGAGGGATAGATGGACTGGCCTAGGTGACCTGGAGGGGATGTATGGTGGTGTACTGGCTGAGGGATAGATGGACTGACCTAGGTGACCTGGAGGGGATGTATGGTGGTGTACTGGCTGAGGGATAGATGGACTGGCCTAGGTGACCTGGAGGGGATGTATGGTGGTGTACAGGCTGAGGGATAGATGGACTGGCCTAGGTGACCTGGAGGGGATGTATGGTGGTGTACTGGCTGAGGGATAGATGGACTGGCCTAGGTGACCTGGAGGGGATGTATGGTGGTGTACTGGCTGAGGGATAGATGGACTGGCCTAGGTGACCTGGAGGGGATGTATGGTGGTGTACTGGCTGAGGGATAGATGGACTGGCCTAGGTGACCTGGAGGGGATGTATGGTGGTGTACAGGCTGAGGGATAGATGGACTGGCCTAGGTGACCTGGAGGGGATGTATGGTGGTGTACTGGCTGAGGGATAGATGGACTGGCCTAGGTGACCTGGAGGGGATGTATGGTGGTGTACTGGCTGAGGGATAGATGGACTGACCTAGGTGACCTGGAGGGGATGTATGGTGGTGTACTGGCTGAGGGATAGATGGACTGGCCTAGGTGACCTGGAGGGGATGTATGGTGGTGTACTGGCTGAGGGATAGATGGACTGACCTAGGTGACCTGGAGGGGATGTATGGTGGTGTACTGGCTGAGGGATAGATGGGCTGAATAGGAGCATGATTACTGTGTTTTTCTTCTTTAAACAGGATATCCTGATTGGATGGAGAATAAATAATTACATATGATAAAGGAAATGAGAATACGGTGTCAGTTAGTCCAGCCAGCATTCTGTTGTCCAGGTCGATTGATATCTTGCACCTTTGGCAGAGTTTGGTCTGTTTTGTATTGTGTGTGGTCCTTTAGTTGTGTGTGTGATAGTTTTGTTGTGTGGAAGTTTAGTTGTCTGTGGTAGTTTGGTTGTCTGTGGTAGTTTAGTTGTCTGTGGTAGTTTAGTTGTCTGTGGTAGTTTAGTTGTCTGTGGTAGTTTGGTTGGAGATGAATTTAAATTATATTTTAGAACTAAATCTGCAAAACCGCCGGATTGTGTGTGATTTTTTCCTGTCACTACTTTGCATTCAACTCTGAATGTTTTTCCTCCTGAAGACATAAAACTGAGGGAGGTAACTTCTCAGTGGTGGTATCACTCAAAACCAGAAACAACCAGCATTTAAAAGACATGGCAAAAAATACCACACCAATTAGTTTGAACAAAACCATTGTCAAGTCAATCCTTTAGTTTTTAAAATATGAAGTGCTTTTTGTATATATGTGTGTGTGTGTGTGTGTGTGTGTGTGTGTGTGTGTTCCCGGCTGCTTTGTCAGGTCTGCCTTAATAACAGCCTTCAGAGCTCATCTAGCATCGGGAAGTAATCATAAATACTGACCACCTTGTCAGTGCGTGATGGCAGAGCGCCTGACAGCACCTCTATGCATGTCTTGTCAGAGTGTTTAATTACTACGTAAAGTAACAGAACTCTCGCTCCATGAGTGCCAGTCAGCCAATCCACATTTTCTCCCAGCAAAAGAGCGACCGAGGCGGAAAGTGCTGTTTTCCTCTCAGGAATGGCACCTTGTAGTGGCGCTACATTGTTCTAGCGAAGGCAGAATTAGTGTAGCTCCACAAAGAGAAGCTAGGCTAGCCCAGTGACAGCTGGAACAGCTCCACGCCTTCCCTGTCACACGCAGCTCAATTCACTGGCTGTTTCCCTTCACAGGGACTTTTCCGCTCCATCTATAGTTCTCACATTGATGAGTGCTATAATTTTTCTCCTAACATAGACATCTAATTGGATGGTGTCGCTTTAAACCTTGCTGTTAGGCAACAGCCTTGTCAAAACAGTGAAAAAAGTGATGAGATTAATATCCCGTGGAGGCTTTTCATGCTGTCGCTCTACAAGCCGGGTTTAATCATTGTACACTAGCTGCTTGTGGAAAGTTCTCTTGTTTAGACTCTCAAACAGTTTTACGCTACGCTCATGAAAGCAGGGCTGGCCTTGTGGACAATTTGAAAGCATTTCTTTTCAACTAATGAATAACGTCATTGATTTGTTGCAGCTAGGGCATGTTTCTGGCTAGCTGATCAACAAACAGTAAATAAAGGAGGAGGTGGAGGAAGAGGAGGAGGAGGAGTAGAAGGAGGAAGAGGAGGTGGTGGAGGGGGAGGAGGAAGAGGACCAGGAGGAGGGGGAGGTGGAGGAGGAGGAGGAGGAGCTGGAGGAGGAGGAAGAGGAGGAGAAGGCAGAAGAGGAACAGAAGGAGGTGGATTAGAAGGAGGAGGAGGAGGTGCTGGAGGAGCTGGGGGAGTAGGAGGAGGAAGAGGAGGAGGAGGAGGAAGAGTACCAGGAGGGGGAGGAGGAAGAGGACCAGGAGGAGGGGGAGGTGGAGGAGGAGGAGGAGGAGCTGGAGGAGGAGGAAGAGGAGGAGGAGGCAGAAGAGGAACAGAAGGAGGTGGATTAGAAGGAGGAGGAGGAGGTGCTGGGGGAGTAGGAGGAGGAGGAAGAGGAGGAGGAGGAGGAGGAAGAAGAGGAGGAGGAGGAGGAGGAGGAAGAGTACCAGGAGGAGTGGGAGGAAGAGGAAAAGGAGGAGGAGGTGGATGAGGAGGAGGAGGCGGAGGAGGAAGAGGTGGAGGAGGAGGAGGAAGAGGAGGAGGTGGATTAGGGCTGTCTGACTGGCAGTGGCGGTGCGAGGTGGCGGTTGTGGGCAGAGAGGAGGCTCAGTGAGATGTCACCTCAGCAGGGATGGATATCTGTGGTAGTTTAGTTGTCTGGCCTTATTTATTTAGCAGGGAAATAAATAGCACAGCTGCTCTGACACATGACTTACAGTACTCCTGTTCCCTACCCTTGTACCTGCCCTGTCTCAGTCATTCTCTCTCCCTAACTCTTACTTTCTCTTTTGCTCCTTTTTCTCTCTCTCTCTCTCTCTCTCCCTCTCTCTCTCTCTCTGTCTGTCTCTCTCTCTGTCTCTCTCTCTCTCTCTCTCTCTCTCTCTCTCTGTCTGTCTCTCTCTCTCCATCTGTCTGTCTGTCTGTCTGTCTGTCTGTCTGTCTGTCTGTCTGTCTGTCTGTCTGTCTGTCTGTCTGTCTGTCTGTCTGTCTGTCTGTCTGTCTGTCTGTCTGTCTGTCTGTCTGTCTGTCTGTCTGTCTGTCTGTCTGTCTGTCTGTCTGTCTGTCTGTCTGTCTGTCTGTCTGTCTGTCTGTCTGTCTGTCTGTCTGTCCGTCCGTCCGTCCGTCCGTCCGGTGGGAGTCGTTTCATAATGTACGACTTAAGAGGTTCCCTATTGGTGTGTGTCTGAAATGTAGAACACTTGAATAGGTCAGTGCTCCTAAAAGTCACCTAAGGGGTTGGATCTGGGCACTCTGAGCCGGGTGTGCTGGGCTTCTGCCCTCTGACCTCAACTAGCACTGTGTGACGGCAGTACGACAAGGTTCTATTGTGTAAGTGGTTAGTGGGGAGGAAATCAAAATCAAATCAAATCAAATCAAATCAAATCAAATTTATTTATATAGCCCTTCGTACATCAGCTGAAATCTCAAAGTGCTGTACAGAAACCCAGCCTAAAACCCCAAACAGCAAGCAATGCATGTGAAAGAAGCACGGTGGCTGGGAAAAACTCCCTAGGAAAAACTCCTGAGAAAGGCCAAAAACCTAGGAAGAAACCTAGAGAGGAACCAGGCTATGAGGGGTGGCCAGTCCTCTTCTGGCTGTGCCGGGTGGATATTATAACAGAACATGGTCAAGATGTTAAAATGTTCGTAAATGACCAGCATGGTCAAATAATAATAATCATAGTAATTGTCGAGGGTGCAACAAGCACGTCCGGTGAACAGGTCAGGGTTCCGTAGCCGCAGGCAGAACAGTTGAAACTGGAGCAGCAGCATGGCCAGGTGGACTGGGGACAGCAAGGAGTCATCATGCCAGGTAGTCCTAGGGCTCAGGTCCTCCGAGAGAAAGAAAGAAACAAAGAGAGAATTAGAGAGAGCATATTTACATTCACACAGGACACCGGATAAGACAAGAGAATACTCCAGATGTAACAGACTGACCCTAGCCCCCCGACACATAAACTACTGCAGCATAAATACTGGAGGCTGAGACAGGAGGGATCAGAAGACACTGTGGCCCCATCCGATGATACCCCCGGACAGGGCCAAACAGGCAGGATATAACCCCACCCACTTTGCCAAAGCACAGCCCCCACACCACTAGAGGGATATCTACAACCACCAACTTACCGTCCGAAGACAAGGCCGAGTATAGCCCACAAAGATGTCCGCCACGGCACAACCCAAGGGGGGGGCGCCAACCCAGACAGGAAGACCACGTCAGTGGCTCAACCTACTCAAGTGACGCACCCCTCCCATGGACGGCATGGAAGAACACCAGTAAGTCAGTGACTCAGCCCCTGTAAAAGGGTTAGAGGCAGAGAATCCCAGTGGGAAGAGGGGAACCGACAAGGCAGAGACAGCAAGGGCGGTTCGTTGCTCCAGCCTTTCCGTTCACCTTCACACTCCTGGGCCAGACTATACTTAATCATAGGACCTACTGAAGAGATAAGTCTTCAGTAAAGACTTAAAGGTTGAGACTGAGTCTGCGTCTCTCACATGGGTAGGCAGACCATTCCATAAAAATGGAGCTCTATAGGAGAAAGCCCTACCTCCAGCCGTTTGCTTAGAAATTCTAGGGACAATTAGGAGGCCTGCGTCTTGTGACCGTAGCGTACGTGTAGGTATGTACGGCAGGACCAAATCGGAAAGATAGGTAGGAGCAAGCCCATGTAATGCTTTGTAGGTTAGCAGTAAAACCTTGAAATCAGCCCTTGCCTTAACAGGAAGCCAGTGTAGGGAAGCTAGCACTGGAGTAATATGATCAAATTTTTTGGTTCTAGTCAGGATTCTAGCAGCCGTATTTAGCACTAACTGAAGTTTGTTTAGTGCTTTATCCGGGTAGCCGGAAAGTAGAGCATTGCAGTAGTCGAGCCTAGAAGTAACAAAAGCATGGATTAATTTTTCTGCGTCATTTTTGGACAGAAAGTTTCTGATTTTTGCAATGTTACGTAGATGGAAAAAAGCTGTCCTTGAAGCAGTCTTGATATGTTCTTCAAAAGAGAGATCAGGGTCCAGAGTAACGCCGAGGTCCTTCACAGTTTTATTTGAGACGACTGTACAACCATCCAGATTAATTGTCAGATTCAACAGAAGATCTCTTTGTTTCTTGGGACCTAGGACAAGCATCTCTGTTTTGTCCGAGTTTAAAAGTAGAACATTTGCAGCCATCCACTTCCTTATGTCTGAAACACAGGCTTCTAGCGAGAGCAATTTTGGGGCTTCACCATGTTTCATTGAAATGTACAGCTGTGTGTCGTCCGCATAGCAGTGAAATTTAACATTATGTTTTCGAATGACATCCCCAAGAGGTAAAATATATAGTGAAAACAATAGTGGTCCTAGAACGGAACCTTGAGGAACACCGAAATGTACAATTGATTTGTCAGAGGACGAACCATTCACAGAGACAAACTGATATCTTTCCGACAGATAAGATCTAAACCAGGCCAGAACTTGTCCATGTAGACCAATTTGGGTTTCCAATCTCTCCAAAAGAATGTGGTGATCGATGGTATCAAAAGCGGCACTAAGATCTAGGAGCATGAGGACAGATGCAGAGCCTCGGTCTGACGTCATTAAAAGGTCATTTACCACCTTCACAAGTGCAGTCTCAGTGCTATGATGGGGTCTAAAACCAGACTGAAGCGTTTCGTATACATTGTTTGTCTTCAGGAAGGCAGTGAGTTGCTGCGCAACAACTTTTTCTAAAATTTTTGAGAGGAATGGAAGATTCGATATAGGCCGATAGTTTTTTATAATTTCTGGGTCAAGATTCGGCTTTTTCAAGAGAGGCTTTATTACTGCCACTTTTAGTGAGCTTGGTACACATCCGGTGGATAGAGAGCCGTTTATTATGTTCAACATAGGAGGGCCAAGCACAGGAAGCAGCTCTTTCAGTAGTTTAGTTGGAATAGGGTCCAGTATGCAGCTTGAGGGTTTGGAGGCCATGATTATTTTCATCATTGTGTCAAGAGATATAGTACTAAAACACTTTAGTATCTCCCTTGAGCCAAGGTCCTGGCAGAGTTGTGCAGACTCTGGACAATGAAGCCCTGGAGGAATACCCAGATTTAAAGAGGAGTCCGTAATTTGCTTTCTAATGATCATGATCTTTTCCTCAAAAAAGTTCATAAATTTATTACTGCTGAAGTGAAAGCCATCCTCCATTTGCGAATGCTGCTTTTTAGTTAGCTTTGCGACAGTGTCAAAAAGAAATTTCGGATTGTTCTTATTTTCCTCAATTAAGTTGGAAAAATAGGATGATCGTGCAGCAGTGAGGGCTCTTCGATACTGCACGGTACTGTCTTTCCAAGCTAGTCGGAAGACTTCCAGTTTAGTGTGGCGCCATTTCCGTTCCAATTTTCTGGAAGCTTGCTTCAGAGCTCGTGTATTTTCTGTATACCAGGGAGCTAGTTTCTTATGACAGATGTTTTTAATTTTTAGGGGTGCAACTGCATCTAGGGTATTGCGCAAGGTTGAATTGAGTTCCTCGGTTAGGTGGTTAACTGATTCTTGTCCTCTGACGTCCTTGGGTAGGCAGAGGGAGTCTGGAAGGGCATCAAGGAATCTTTGGGTTGACTGAGAATTTATAGCACGACTTTTAATCTTCCTTGGTTGGGGTCTGAGCAGATTATTTGTTGCAATTGTAAACGCAATAAAATGGTGGTCCGATAATCCAGGATTATGAGGAAAAACATTAAGATCCACAACATTTATTCCATGGGACAAAACTAGGTCCAGAGTATGACTGTGGCAGTGAGTAGGTCCAGAGACATGTTGGACAAAACCCACTGAGTCGATGATGGCTCCGAAAGCCTTTTGGAGTGGGTCTGTGGACTTTTCCATGTGAATGTTAAAGTCACCAAAAATTAGAATATTATCTGCTATGACTACAAGATCCGATAGGAATTCAGGGAACTCAGTAAGGAACACTGCATATGGCCCAGGAGGCCTGTAAACAGTAGCTATAAAAAGTGATTGAGTAGGCTGCATAGATTTCATGACTAGAAGCTCAAAAGACGAAAACGTCATTGTTTTTTTTTTTGTAAATTGAAATTTGCTATCGTAAATGTTAGCAACACCTCCGCCTTTGCCGGATGCACGGGGGGTTTGGTCACTAGTGTAACCAGGGGGTGAGGCCTCATTTAACACAGTAAATTCATCAGGCTTAAGCCATGTTTCAGTCAGGCCAATCACATCACTGAGTGATTGGAAACACTGAGTTGTGTGTTAGACGTTACAATAAGGGGTTTCTTCCTATTGTGTGTCAGTGTATCATGTCTAGACTAGAGTGGTGTTTTGTTTGACTATCTTATCTGCTGTAAATAGTAACTGTAGTTACTTAAATGGTGCTCCTACATAACATACTTAGAATATCAGAGCTATTCTGTAAAAATCCCAGATTTCACAGTTCATTGACCGAGGAACAATATGAAAATGGTTTGAGCCTGATCAGAGAATGCAATTATGTTGATTGCAGTCATAATTACATCTGTCTGTCTCTCTCTCTGTCTGTCTCTCTGTGTCTCTCTGTGTCTCTCTCTCGCTGTCTCTCTCTCTCTCTCTCTCTCTCTCTCTCTCTCTCTCTCTCTCTCTCTCTCTCTCTGTCTGTCTCTATATGTCTCTCTCTTTCACTCTCTGTCTCTCTCTCTCTCTCTGTCTGTCTCTCTGTGTCTATCTGTGTCTCTCTCTCGCTGTCTCTCTCTCTCTCTCTCTCTGTCTGTCTCTATATGTCTCTATATGTCTCTTTATTAAGATGACTTTATTAATATGACTTTATTAAGATGACTTTATTAATATGACTTTATTAAGATGACTTTATTAAGATGACTTTATTAATATGACTTTATTAATATGACTTTATTAAGATTGAGATGACTTTATTAATATGACTTTATTAAGATTGAGATTACTTTATTAAGATTACTTTATTAAGATTGAGATTACTTTATTAATCTGACTTTATTAATATGAGTTTATTAAGATGACTTTATTAAGATTGAGATTACTTTATTAATATGACTTTATTAAGATTACTTTATTAATATGACTTTATTAATATGACTTTATTAAGATGACTTTATTAATATGACTTTATTAATATGACTTTATTAATATGAGTTTATTAAGATGACTTTATTAAGATTGAGATTACTTTATTAATATGACTTTATTAAGATGACTTTATTAAGATTGAGATGACTTTATTAAGATTGAGATTACTTTATTAATATGACTTTATTAAGATTGAGATTACTTTATTAATATGACTTTATTAAGATGACTTTATTAAGATTGAGATTACTTTATTAATATGACTTTATTAAGATTACTTTATTAATATGACTTTATTAATATGACTTTATTAAGATTGAGATGACTTTATTAATATGACTTTATTAAGATGACTTTATTAAGATTGAGATTACTTTATTAATATGACTTTATTAAGATGACTTTATTAAGATTGAGATGACTTTATTAAGATTGAGATTACTTTATTAATATGACTTTATTAAGATGACTTTATTAAGATTGAGATTACTTTATTAAGATTGAGATTACTTTATTAAGATTGAGATTACTTTATTAATATGACTTTATTAAGATTACTTTATTAAGATTAAGATTACTTTATTAAGATTACTTTATTAAGATTACTTCATTAAGATTGAGATGACTTTATTAAGATTGAGATTACTTTATTAAGATTGAGATGACTTTATTAAGATTGAGATTACTTAATTAAGATTGAGATTACTTTACACACCACTCTTTGGACACTGTGTTAACTATCCTCCAGACGAGCTTCAATGCCGTACAACTCTCCTTCCGTGGCCTCCAACTGCTCTTAAATGCAAATAAACTAAATTCATGCTCTTCAACCAATCGCTGCCTGCACCGGCCCGCCCGTCCAGCATCACTACTCTGGACGGTTCTGACTTAGAATATGTGGACAACTACAAATACCTAGGTGTCTGGTTAGACTGTAAACTCTCCTTCCAGACTCACATTAAGCATCTCCAATCCAAAATTAAATCTAGAATCGGCTTCCTATTTCGCAACAAAGCATCTTTCACTCATGCTACCAAACATACCCTCGTAAAACTGACCATCCTACCGATCCTCGACTTCGGCAATGTCATTTACAAAATAGCCTCCAACACTCTACTCAACAAATTGGATGCAGTCTATCACAGTGCCATCCATTTTGTCACCAAAGCCCCATATACTACCCACCACTGCGACCTGTATGCTCTCGTTGGCTGGCCCTCGCTTCATTCTCGTCGCCAAACCCACTGGCTCCAGGTCATCTACAAGTCTCTGCTAGGTAAAGCCCCGCCTTATCTCAGCTCACTGGTCACCATAGCAGCACCCAACCGTAGCACACGCTCCAGCAGGTATATCTCACTGGTCACCCCCAAAGCCAATTCTTCCTTTGGCCTCCTTTCCTTCCAGTTCTTTGCTGCCAATGACTGGAACGAACTGCAAAAATCTCTGAAGCTGGAGACTCATATCTCCCTCACTAACTTTAAACACCAGCTGTCAGAGCAGCTCACAGATCACTGCACCTGTACATAGCCCATCTGTAAATAGCCCATCCAACTACCTCATCCCCATACTGTATTTATTTATTTATCTTGCTCCTTTGCACCCCAGTATCTCTACTTGCACATTCATCTTCTGCACATCTACCATTCCAGTGTTTAATTGCTATATTGTAATTACTTCGCCACCATGGCCTATTTATTGCCTTACCTCCCTTATCCTACCTCATTTGCACATACTGTATATAGACTTTTTCTACTGTATTATTGACTGTATGTTTGTTTATTCCATGTGTAACTCTGTGTTGTTGTATGTGTCGAATTGCTATGCTTTATCTTGGCCAGGTCGCAGTTGTAAATGAGAACTTGTTCTCAACTGGCCTACCTGGTTAAATAAAGGTGAAATAAAAAAATAAAAAAATAAACTTTAGGTTGTTTACACACATAAAGGAGAATAATTTAGAAGAATGGTAGAAGAACAACGTTAGGAGAAATAAACACTTCATAAACACATTTAAAGCTTAGTGTTGTGTGCTACTAATTCTCAGGTCCTCTAGATTAAACACACACCCTGGTCTTCCAGATTAAACACACACCCTGGTCTTCCAGATTAAACACACACCCTGGTCTTCCAGATTAAACACACACCCTGGTCCTATAGATTAAACACACACCCTGGTCTTCCAGATTAAACACACACCCTGGTCCTATAGATTAAACACACACCCTGGTCTTCCAGATTAAACACACACCCTGGTCCTATAGATTAAACACACACCCTGGTCTTCCAGATTAAACACACACCCTGGTCTTCTAGATTAAACACACACCCTGGTCTTCTAGATTAAACACACACCCTGGTCTTCCAGATTAAACACACACCCTGGTCTTCTAGATTAAACACACACCCTGGTCTTCTAGATTAAACACACACCCTGGTCTTCCAGATTAAACACACACCCTGGTCCTCTAGACTAAACACACACCCTGGTCTTCCAGATTAAACACACACCCTGGTCTTCTAGATTAAACACACACCCTGGTTTTCTAGATTAAACACACACCCTGGTCTTCTAGATTAAACACACACCCTGGTCTTCCAGATTAAACACACACCCTGGTCTTCCAGATTAAACACACACCCTGGTCTTCCAGATTTAACATACACCCTGGTCTTCCAGATTAAACACACACCCTGGTCCTATAGATTAAACATACACCCTGGTCTTCCAGATTAAACACACACCCTGGTCTTCTAGATTAAACACACACCCTGGTCTTCTAGATTAAACACACACCCTGGTCTTCTAGATTAAACACACACCCTGGTCTTCTAGATTAAACACACACCCTGGTCTTCCAGATTAAACATACACCTTGGTCTTCTAGATTAAACACACACCCTGGTCTTCTAGATTAAACATACACCCTGGTCTTCCAGATTAAACACACACCCTGGTCTTCCAGATTAAACACACACCCTGGTCCTACAGATTAAACACACACCCTGGTCTTCTAGATTAAACACACACCCTGGTCTTCCAGATTAAACACACACCCTGGTCTTCTAGATTAAACACACACCCTGGTCTTCCAGATTAAAAACACACCCTGGTCTTCTAGATTAAACATACACCCTGGTCTTCTAGATTAAACACACACCCTGGTCTTCCAGATTAAACACACACCCTGGTCTTCTAGATTAAACATACACCCTGGTCTTCTAGATTAAACACACACCCTGGTCTTCCAGATTAAACACACACCCTGGTCTTCTAGATTAAACATACTCCCTGGTCTTCTAGATTAAACATACACCCTGGTCTTCCAGATTAAACACACACCCTGGTCTTCTAGATTAAACATACTCCCTGGTCTTCTAGATTAAACATACACCCTGGTCTTCCAGATTAAACACACACCCTGGTCTTCCAGATTAAACACACACTCTGGTCCTATAGATTAAACACACACCCTGGTCCTATAGATTAAACACACACCCTGGTCTTCTAGATTAAACACACACCCTGGTCTTCCAGATTAAACACACACCCTGGTCTTCCAGATTAAACACACACCCTGGTCTTCCAGATTAAACACACACCCTGGTCTTCCAGATTAAACACACACCCTGGTGCTATAGATTAAACACACACCCTGGTCTTCTAGATTAAACACACACCCTGGTCTTCCAGATTAAACACACACCCTGGTCCTATAGATTAAACACACACCCTGGTCCTATAGATTAAACACACACCCTGGTCTTCCAGATTAAACACACACCCTGGTCTTCTAGATTAAACACACACCCTGGTCTTCTAGATTAAACACACACCCTGGTCTTCCAGATTGATCTTCTGTTTTAATTGAATTAACTCATTCAGTACCTTCTCATAATTTTTCTACTGGAATGGAGAGTGGAGAGTGGAGAGTGGAGTGGAGTGTGGTGTGGAGTGGAGTGTGGAGTGGAGTGTGGAGTGGAGTGTGGAGTCTGGAGTGGAGTGTGGAGTAGTGTGGTGTGGAGTGTGGAGTGGAGTGGAGTGTGTAGTTGAGAGTGGAGTGGAGTGGAGTGGAGTGGGAAATGGAGTGGGGAGTGGAGTGGAGTCTGGAGTGGAGTCTGGAGTGGAGTCTGGAGTGGAGTCTGGAGTAGTGTGGAGTGGAGTGGAGTGTGGAGTGGAGAGTGGAGTGGAGTGTGTAGTGGAGTGTGAAGTGTGTAGGCTGAGTAGTGGAGTGTGTAGACTGTGTAGTGGAGTGTGGAGTGTGGAGTGGGTAGTGGAGTGGGTTGTGGAGTGTGGAGTGGGTTGTGGAGTGGAGTGGAGAGTGGAGTGGAGTGGAGAGTGGAGTGTGTAGGCTGTGTGGAGTGTGGAGTGTGTAGTGGAGTGTGTAGTGGAGTGTGTAGTGTGTTTTGGAGTGTGTAGGCTGTGTAGTGGAGTGTGGAGTGGGTTGTGGAGTGGAGTGTAGTGGAGTGGAGAGTGGAGTGGAGTGTGAAGTGTGTAGGCTGTGTGGAGTGTGTAGTGGAGTGTGTAGTGTGTTTTGGAGTGTGTAGGCTGTGTAGTGGAGTGTGGAGTGTGTAGTGTGTGTCACTATTGTTAATACTGTCTCTGTCACCCCTGTTTAGGTGTTTTATTTTCTTACATTTTTCCTGGACCAGATAATGATGCACTGTCTGACATCTGGTCTGGCTTAATGTACCTCGCTTTGTCACAATTCTCCCAGTAATTGTCTTCTATGGAGCAGTGTGGGTTTAATTAAAGGAAGTGGAAAGAGGTGATTTATACACACACCCCTCTCCTCTACCCCACATCAACACACACGCACGCACGCACGCACACACACACGCATGCACACACACATAGAGGTGCAGGTCAGACACAACCCTATACCAAATCACATTCAGCCCCTCTAAATCACCTGTCTATTTGGGGCTGCTGCCGCCATTCATGCCACAATGACAATTGTAGTAGATATTTGTCCCCCTCCCCTTGGACTGTCCCCCCCCCCTTCCCACTTAATGCCACGACTAGAGGCCAAGGTCAAAGGTCAGAATGGCCTCTCTCTCGCTAACTGAAAACACACTGGTATAATCAATGGCAAGCAGACCGTGAGGGTGTGAGAGCAACAGCAGGACATGCTATGTTACCACTCATAAATACACAGGCTGTATAGTTTATAGATGTGCCTTGGACACCGTGGCTATGTTACCACTCATAAATACACAGGCTATATAGTTTATAGATGTGCCTTGGACACCGTGGCAAGTTCAGCTTCTATACAGGTCTTCCCTGTTCCTCAGTTGGTAGAGCATGGTGTGTGCAACGCCAGGGTTGTGGGTTTGATTCCCACGGGGGGCCAGTACAAAAAAAATGCATGAAATGTATGCATTCACTACTGTAAGTCGCTCTGGATAAAAGCATCTACTAAAATAAAAATGTACATTCTTTTCTTCAGATCTTATTCCAGTATAAAATACACATTTAATTTTACTCCATATTAAATTCTCCCGTTTTTATTTTATATAATTGTTGTAACCACGCAACGTTAGATGGTTATGATGTTAGGCGTGTTGAATGCTGTTAGGTGTGTTGAATGCTGTTTGGTGTGTTGAATGCTGTTAGGTGTGTTGAATGCTGTTTGGTGTGTTGAATGCTGTTAGGTGTGTTGAATGCTGTTAGGTGTGTTGAATGCTGTTTGGTGTGTTGAATGCTGTTAGGTGTGTTGAATGCTGTTAGGTGTGTTGAATGCTGTTAGGTGTGTTGAATGCTGTTAGGTGTGTTGAATGATGTTAGGTGTGTTGAATGATATTAGGTGTGTTGAATGATGTTTGGTGTGTTAAATGCTGTTAGGTGTGTTGAATGCTGTTAGGTGTGTTGAATGCTGTTTGGTGTGTTGAATGCTGTTTGGTGTGTTGAATGCTGTTAGGTGTGTTGAATGCTGTTTGGTGTGTTGAATGCTGTTTGGTGTGTTGAATGCTGTTAGGTGTGTTGAATGCTGTTAGGTGTGTTGAATGCTGTTAGGTGTGTTGAATGCTGTTTGGTGTGTTGAATGCTGTTTGGTGTGTTGAATGCTGTTAGGTGTGTTGAATGCTGTTAGGTGTGTTGAATGCTGTTAGGTGTGTTGAATGCTGTTAGGTGTGGATCGATTACAGGATTCCATAGTCCTAGCCCGGATCGATTACAGGATTCCATAGTCCTAGCCCGGATCGATTACAGGATTCCATAGTCCTAGCCCGGATCGATTACAGGATTCCATAGTCCTAGCCCGGATCGATTACAGGATTCCATAGTCCTAGCCCGGATCGATTACAGGATTCCATAGTCCTAGCCCGGATCGATTACAGGATTCCATAGTCCTAGCCCGGATCGATTACAGGATTCCATAGTCCTAGCCCGGATCGATTACAGGATTCCATAGTCCTAGCCCGGATCGATTACAGGATTCCATAGTCCTAGCCCGGATCGATTACAGGATTCCATAGTCCTAGCCCGGATCGATTACAGGATTCCATAGTCCTAGCCCGGATCGATTACAGGATTCCATAGTCCTAGCCCGGATCGATTACAGGATTCCATAGTCCTAGCCCGGATCGATTACAGGATTCCATAGTCCTAGCCCGGATCGATTACAGGATTCCATAGTCCTAGCCCGGATCGATTACAGGATTCCATAGTCCAAGCCCGGATCGATTACAGGATTCCATAGTCCTAGCCCGGATCGATTACAGGATTCCATAGTCCTAGCCCGGATCGATTACAGGATTCCATAGTCCAAGCCCGGATTGATTACAGGATTCCATAGTCCTAGCCCGGATCGATTACAGGATTCCATAGTCCTAGCCCGGATCGATTACAGGAAGCCTTGTTTTCTATTTTCCTCTGGGTTTAAATCTACCTATTTCTTGTCGTCTGTGCTCAGTACAAACTATTGCTTGCTGAAACAATACCCTGTCTTTGTTCCAACAATACTGTGTTTGAAAGCATCATGTTTTCCCTCAAGACGTTATAAAAGTAAATTAAACGTCCTATCCTGTCCTTATAGAACACAAGGCCCAAATGTGAGACTAGTTGAATAAAATGATTAAGGTCTGGCAGTGGAGTGAAAAACAACAAACAGTCTCTGTCTTTAACTTAGCAGTGACTCGTGTCTACAGTACCACAAAATGAAAACCTACTGATAATGTACTTTGAAAACACACCATACAAAATTAAGATAATGGTGAAAAAATATTTAAGAAAATTAATATAATCTATTTACCTTTAACATCTAAATTATTGGATCCGTTTTTATATCTGACATTTATATAATTAACATTTATATACTGTCTCTTACACATTAGTATTTGTATTTGTAAATGTGTAACAAATCAGTTTATGAACTGTAGTACACAGCACACTTTTATTGTGCTCAATAAAACCATGAGTAATTGAGGATACACATTGGAAGACGTTTGCTCAACATCATCATTCACTGAAGGTCATGTTGTAACAGTTTCAGTGCTTCCTTCATTTCTGCACTGCAGATACAAACCGGACAAACTGGAAGATAAAATGCTCTCTTTGGGGCCACTGTGATTTTAATTAAATAGAGGTCATGTGTATAGTCCACCTCCCACGTTTTAAGGAATTTAATCTTGAGTGTGGGGCATGTGTGTGTTAGTCCCACGGTCAACCATGTCACTCACAGCTCTGACCCACTATGCCCTACGGCTTGGTGTGTCTGAGCCAAGGCATGCAGGATGACTGCAGGTGAAACAGAGACAGACCTGCCTCTGCACCTGTCCCTTAATAAAAACAGCCATGGAGGACATTCCTCAGGTCTCCTGGCCTCTATCCTCTGTGGCCACACTAATCTGACAGGAAATACAATCACACTTAATGTCTCTCTGGCTTTTGTGTCCCCTCAAAACCACTGCGTCGTCTGTAACCACTTCACACAATAGTGCAGTAACTAAGTACTTTTTTTTTTACTTCAAAGTATTTTTCTGTCTAGACAGGCAGCAATTTCTGGAACTTCATGGTATATTCTGATCAACTGGTTTGTTCTTGTGTCAGGAAACTCAATACCACATTAATCAGTGCATTCGGAAAGTATTCAGACCAGTTGACTTTTTCCCAAAATGTAACATTACAGCCTTATTCTAAAATGGATTACTTTATGTGTTTTTCTCATCAATCTACACACAATACCTGATAATTACAAAGCTACAACAGGTTTATATATATTACATTTACATAAGTATTCAGACCCTTTACTCAGTACTTTGTTGAAGCACCGTTGGCAGTGATTACAGCCTCGAGTCTTCTTGGGTATGACGCTATAAGCGTGACACCTGTATTTGGAGAGTTTCTCCCATTCTTCTCTGCAGATCCTCTCAAGGTCTGTCAGGTTGATGGGGAGTGTCGCTACACAGCTATTTTCAGGTCTCTCCAGAGATGTTCAATCGGGTTCAAGTCCGGGCTCTGGCTGGGCCACTGAAGGACATTCAGAGACTTGTCTCAAAGCCACTCCTGCGTTGTCTTGGCTGTGTGCTTAGGGTCGTTGTTCTGTTGGAAGGTGAACCTTTGCCCCAGTCCGAGGTCCTGAGCGCTCTGGAGCAGGTTTTCATCAAGGATCTCTTTGTACTTTGCTTCGTTCACCTTTCCCTTCATCCTGACTAGTCTCCAAGTCCCTGCCGCTGAAAAACATCCCCACAACATGATGCTGCCACCACCATGCTTCACCGTAGGGATGGTGCCAGGTTTCCTCCAGACGTGACGCTTGGCATTCAGGCCAAAGAGTTCAATCTTGCTTTCATCAGACCAGAGAATCTTGTTTCTCTTGTTCTGAGAGTCCTTTAGGTGCCTTTTGCCAAACTCCAAGCGGGCTGTCATGTGCCTTTTACTGAGGAGTGGCTTCCATAAAGGCCTGATTGGTGAAGTTCTGCAGAGATGGTTGTCCTTCTGGAAGTTTCTCCCATCTCCACAGAGAAACTCTGGAGCTCTGTCAGAGTGACCATCCGGTTCTTGGTCACCTCCCTGACCAAGGCCCTTCTCCCCCGATTGCTCAGTTTGGCCGGGCGGCCAGCTCTAGGAAGAGTCTTGGTGGTTTGAAACTTCTTCCATTTAAGAATGATAGAGGTCACTTTTACTGAGGAGTGAGGAGTGGCTTCCATAAAGGCCTGATTGGTGAAGTGCTGCAGAGATGGTTGTCCTTCTGGAAGTTTCTCTCATCTCCACAGAGAAACTCTGGAGCTCTGTCAGAGTGACCATCCGGTTCTTGGTCACCTCCCTGACCAAGGCCCTTCTCCCCCGATTGCTCAGTTTGGCCGGGCGGCCAGCTCTAGGAAGAGTCTTGGTGGTTTGAAACTTCTTCCATTTAAGAATGATAGAGGCCACTGTGTTCTTGGCGACCTTCAATGCTGCAGACATTTTTTGAGAGCCTTCCCCAGATCTGTGCCTCGATGCAATCCTGTCTCAGAGCTCTGCAGAAAATTCCTTCGACCTCATGGCTTGGTTTTTGCTCTGACATGCACTGTCAACTGTGGGACCTTATATAGACAGGTGTGCCTTTCATGTCCAATTAATTGAATTTACCACAGGTGGACTCCAATCAAGTTGTAGAAACATCTCAGGATGATCAATGAAAACAGGATGCACCTGAGCTCAATTTCGAGTCTCATATCAAAGATTTTGAATACTTATGTAAATAAGCTATTTCTGTTTTTAATTTCTAATAAATTTGCAAAAAATTTTTAAAAAACTGTTTTTGCTTTGTCATTATGGGGTATTGTGTGTAGATCGATGAGTGGGAAAAAACCAATTCAATCTATTTTAGAATAAGGCTCTAACTTAACAAAATGTGGAAAAAGTCAAGGGGTGTGAATTCTTTCGAATGCACTGTACCTGGTCATTACAATAGATAAACAATAACAAATTCATAGTGACCTCACTTTGTCTTTGTAGAGCAGAATAGTTAAATGCAGGCAATAACTTGACTCTTTGGATTAGCTGTCAGCTGGACCTTTTAATCACACACAAATAACTATTGTTAGTATTTTTCTTTACTTCACTGATTGTATGACAGAGGGTTTATAGGTAATTATTACAGATGCTATTCATGTCACTGAAGAGAGGGAAAAGAGAGAGGGATGTAGAGAGAGAGTGATTGAGAAAGAGAGAGAGGGATGTAGATAGAGAGTGAGGGGGATGTAGAGAGAGAAAGAGGGAAAAGAGAGAGAGAGAGAGGGGGATGTAGAGAGAGAAAGAGGGAAAAGAGAGAGAGAGAGAGAGAGAGAGATGAACCATCATTGAACACTCCTGAACAAATACAGGGTAATTGGTTTGGGCCAGCAAGGTCATTGGTTTGGGCCAGCAGGGTAATTGGTTTGGGCCAGCAGGGTAATTGGTTTGGGCCAGCAGGGTAATTGGTTTGGGCCAGGAAAATATTGGTTTGGGCCAGCAGGTTAATTGGTTTGGGCCAGCAGAGTAATTGGCACATTGAAGTAGGAACAAAACAATGGCAAGGCAGGGAGGGAAAGAGAGAGAGGCAGATAGAGAACGACCAATGTTATTATTGCACAGCTCCTTAAAAAATATGATGACATGGGCATTAGAGGGATGGAGGAAAGAGTAAAGAAGGTCCAGAGTCCGAGTGGTGTAATGGTAAATAAGCATATCATTAACAGCATGTTTTCTTTTCACTCTAATGTATTCACAAAGAGTTGAGAGAGAAAGTCTTTAAGCTGAAGTGTCACTTTTGCAGCGGTGAAGGGGAGAAGAAAAGCATTAAATTATATTCAGCTGAATAAGGGCTTCTGGTCTAAGAGGAGGTCATCGGTTCCCTGGTGGCCAGCAGAGAGGGGAGTGGGGGAAGGAGGGGCGCTGCACCACAAAATAATTACTTAACACGAGGCAAACAAAGAGAGATGTGAAATCTCACACTCTCCATGGACACACACAAACACACACACAGAAGTTAGAACAGAGAAAGAGAGAGGGGGGTAGGAGAGGTGACAGAGAGAGGGGGTTATATTCATTTTTCCCTCCTCTGGGTGAGCAGAGAAAAAGGGAGATTTGATTAAATGGATGCCCAGGGGTCACGACCCTGTCTAAACACACTGCAGCTCTCAGCATTAATCAAATAACGCTCCAAAAATGTTGACCATGCCTGGCTCTGCTCTGAGCTCTCTGGGTTCTGCTCTGAGCTCTCTGGGCTCTGCTCTGAGCTCTCTGGCTCTGAGCTCTCTGGGCTCTGCTCTGAGCTCTCTGGGCTCTGCTCTGAGCTCTCTGGGCTCTGGCTCTGAGCTCTCTGGGCTCTGCTCAGCTCTCTGGGCTCTGCTCTGAGCTCTCTGGGCTCTGGCTCTGAGCTCTCTGGGCACTGCTCTGAGCTCTCTGGGCTCTGGCTCTGAGCTCTCTGGGCTCTGAGCTCTCTGGGCTCTGCTCTGAGCTCTCTGGGCTCTGGCTCTGGGCTCTCTGGGCTCTGCTCTGAGCTCTCTGGGCTCTGCTCTGAGCTCTCTGGCTCTGAGCTCTCTGGGCTCTGCTCTGAGCTCTCTGGGCTCTGCTCTGAGCTCTCTGGGCTCTGCTCAGCTCTCTGGGCTCTGGCTCTGAGCTCTCTGGGCTCTGGCTCTGAGCTCTCTGGGCTCTGGCTCTGAGCTCTCTGGGCTCTGCTCAGCTCTCTGGGCTCTGCTCTGAGCTCTCTGGGCTCTGGCTCTGAGCTCTCTGGGCTCTGGCTCTGAGCTCTCTGGGCTCTGGCTCTGAGCTCTCTGGGCTCTGAGCTCTCTGGGCTCTGGGCTCTGAGCTCTCTGGGCTCTGGCTCTGAGCTCTCTGGGCTCTGGCTCTGGGCTCTCTGGGCTCTGGCTCTGAGCTCTCTGGGCTCTGGCTCTGAGCTCTCTGGGCTCTGCTCTGAGCTCTCTGGGCTCTGGCTCTGAGCTCTCTGGGCTTTGAGCTCTCTGGGCTCTGCTCTGAGCTCTCTGGGCTCTGCTCTGAGCTCTCTGGGCTCTGGCTCTGAGCTCTCTGGGCTCTGCTCTGAGCTCTCTGGGCTCTGCTCTGAGCTCTCTGGGCTCTGAGCTCTCTGGGCTCTGGCTCTGAGCTCTCTGGGCTCTGAGCTCTCTGGGCTCTGAGCTCTCTGGGCTCTGGCTCTGAGCTCTCTGGGCTCTGAGCTCTCTGGGCTCTGAGCTCTCTGGGCTCTGGCTCTGAGCTCGTTGGGCTCTGAGCTCTCTGGGCTCTGGCTCTGAGCTCTCTGGGCTTTGCTCTGAGCTCTCTGGGCTCCGGCTCTGAGCTCTCTGGGCTCTGCTCTGAGCTCTCTGGGCTCTGGCTCTGAGCTCTCTGGGCTCGGGCTCTGGGCTCTGTTCACTGAGGGACCTGTTGGCCTCGGATATACATGTACAGTAGACCGAACAGGACTAGAACCGAGATAAAGCATCCACATCCTTACAGTTTAGTCATACTGAGACCAGTCAAAAGGACTAGTGTGCCTTCCTCCAAGCGAACAAGAGATGGAGTATACACTGTACAGTAGCATTTAAATAGTGTGTGGTCCGTTCTTATTTGACAGGCTCCGTCACATAGTATTTCCTGAGGGCTGTAGAAGCCATGCCAGGAGTGTTAGCAGCACACAGTGGGAGCGCGGGGCTCCAGGGGGCCACTGGAGATTGGGTTTCAGTCAGGGAGGCAGGTGTCTGGGCAGCTTTCTATGAGGGGTGATTGTGCTTTTAAACTTTAAACCTGCTATGGAGGATAGACAGTTGGGCCATGGAGCAGCGAGGACAAGGCAGAGAAGTGTTCTCCAACATCATTATCCAATCCTCCTAGATTTGTAATGATTACATTCATCTTTATTGTCTTCCAGTTTGAACATTGCTATTTTTAAATGTACAAATGTACTCTTTTTGAACACAGAAAGTAATATGTATAACTCTACAGCACCCTGCAAGCTAATGGATCAGTGAGATTTTATAGACATCACCTTCTCCAAATATACATTTAACACAGTAGGGACAAATAGTCATTCTAGCCATTCTGTTAGACTCCACACTGAAGAGACTGGGCAGGGATGCCCAAAGGGTTCCTGGTTTGGAAAGTGTTTTAGAGGGTGTTTCGAACAAGGAGGAATAAGCAGGCAGCATCACATGGAGTGGACAAGGAGTATTAACCAGTCCTGTTTTCCTCCTCTTTGACTAGCTTCTCACAATAGCCAGTGTCTAGCAGCCCTCTGGCAACCGGAATCTAAAGCCAGGCCAGCGCTGTCAAGTGTCAGGCCCAGAAAGCCCAGCCATTTGTGATGTTTCCAGTAGGATTACGCTAATTGCACTTCATTCAGATCTGGAATGTATCTTTAATTATAACGAGACTGCCACCATACAAATGAAGTCCTAAGAGCAAAGCAGGGTTGGTGCTTCTATCCTTGGCATTTGATTTGCATTAATGTAGTTAAGGGTTTATTACCGGGTAGTGGTTTTCTACCTCTGCAAAGTTAGTTTTTGTTCAAGTAAACACACAAAAAATGTACAGTACCAGTCAAAAGTTTGGACACACCTATTCATTCAAGGGTTTTTCTTTATTTTTTACAATTTTCTACATTGTAGAATAGTAATGAAGACATCAAACTATGAAATAACACATATGGAATCATGTAGTAACCAAAAAAGTGTTTAACCTCTCTGGCGCAGGTGGGACGAATTCGTCCCACCTACGTAACAGCCACTTCAATCCAGTGGCGCGATTTTTGAATCGTTTGAAATACTATTACTTCAATTTCTCAAACATATGACTATTTTACAGCTATTTAAAGACAAGACTCTCGTTAATCTAACCACACTGTCCGATTTCAAAAAGGCTTTACAACGAAAGCAAAACATTAGATTATGTCAGGAGAGTGCCCAGCCAGAAATAATCAGACACCCATTTTTCAAGCTAGCATATAATGTCACATAAACCCAAACCACAGCTAAATGCAGCACTAACCTTTTATGATCTTCATCAGATGACACACCTAGGACATTATGTTATACAATACATGCATGTCTGTTCAATCAAGTTCATATTTATATCAAAAAACAGCTTTTTACATTAGCATGTGACGTTCAGAAAAAGCATACCCCCCCGCAAACTTCCGGGGAATTTACTAACAGTTTGCTAAATTACTCACGATAAACGTTCACAAAAAGCATAACAATTATTTTAAGAATTATAGATACATTACTCCTCTATGCACTCGATATGTCCGATTTTAAAATAGCTTTTCGGATGAAGCACATTTTGCAATATTCTAAGTACATAGCCCAGCCATCACGGGCTAGCTATTTAGACACCCGGCAAGATTAGCCTTCACCAAAATCACATTTCCTATAAGAAAAATGTTATTACCTTTCCTGTTCTTCGTCAGAATGCACTCCCAGGACTTCTACTTCAATAACAAATGTAGGTTTGGTCCCAAATAATCCATCGTTATGTTCCATCAGCGATGTTTTGTTCATGCGTTCTAGACACTATCAGAATACTAAATCACGGTCATGAGAATGGCACATGACGTGACAAAAAATTTCTAAATATTCCATTACCGTACTTCGAAGCATGTCAACCGCTGTTTAAAATCAATTTTTATGCCATTTATCTCGTAGAAAAGCGATAATATTCCGACCGGGAATCTGCAATAAGCTAAACAGCCGAATGAAATTTCTCCAAGGGGGCGAATCGCGCACGCGCCTCATTCCATTGTCACCTAATGGGACACTTGGAAAAGGCGATAATCTGTTTCAGCCTGAGGCTGCCTCGTCATCGTTCCTGTTTTTCCCGGGTTGTGAGAGCCTATTGGAGCCCTAGGAATTGTCACGTTACAGCTAAGATCCTTACTCTTCAATAAACAGAGGCAAGAAGAACGACTCCTTGTCAAACAGGCCACTTCCTGCATGAAACCTTCTCAGATTTTTGCCTGCCATAGGAGTTCTGTTATACTCACAGACACCATTCAAACAGTTTTAGAAACTTTAGGGTGTTTTCTATCCAAACCTGAACAATAATATGCATATTCTAGCTTCTGAGTTGGTGTAGGAGGCAGTTAAAAATGGGCACATATTTTTTCCAAAATTCTCAATACTGCCCGCTATCCCAAACAGGTTAACAAATCAAAATACATTTTAGATTTTAGATTCTTCAAAGTAGCCACCCTTTGCCTTGATGACAGCTTTGCACACTCTTGGCATTCTCTCAACCAGCTTCACCTGAAATGCTTTTCCAACAGTCTTGAAGGAGTTCCCACATATGCTGAGCACTTGTTGGCTGCTTTTCCTTCGCTCTGTGGTCCAACTCATCCCAAACCATCTCAATTTGGTTAAGGTCGGGTGATTGTGGAGGCCAGGTCATCTGATGCAGCATTCCATCACTCTCCTTCTTGGTCAAATCACCCTTACACAGCCTAGAGATGTGTTGGGTCATTGTGCTGTTAAAAAACAAATGATAGTCCTACAAAGCGCAAACCAGATGGGATGGCGTATCGCTGCAGAATGCTGTGGTAGCTGTGCTGGTTAAGTGTGCCTTGAATTCTAAATAAATCACAGACAGTGTGTAACGCCCTGGCCATAGAGAGGGGTTTTTGTTCTTTATTTTGGTTAGGCCAGGGTGTTACATTGGGTGGGCGTTCTATGTTCATTTTTCTATGTTTTTGTATTTCTTTGTTTTGGGCCGTGTGTGGCTCCCAATCAGGCACAGCTGTAGTTTGTTGTTGCTGATTGGGAGTCACACATAAGGAGCCTGTTTTTCCTTTGGGTTTTGTGGAGGATTGTTTCTGTTTAGAGTATTTCCTAACAGGACTGTTTTGCTGTCGTCTTTTGTTCATTTTTGTAGTGTTCTCTTTGTATTAAAATTAATTCAAGATGAACACATCCTCCGCTGCACCTTGGTCTTTCTCTAACGACGGACGTTACACAGTGTCACCAGCAAAGCACCCCTACACCATCACACCTCCTCCTCCATGCTTCACGGTGGGAACCACACATGCGGAGATCATCCATTAACCTACTATGCGTCTCACAAAGACACAACGGTTGGAACCAGTAATCTCAAATTTGGTCTCATCAGACCAAAGGACAGATTTCCACCGGTCTAATGTCCGTTTCTCGTGTTTCTTGGCCCAAGCAAGTCTCTTCTTATTATTGGTGTTCTTTAGTAGTGGTTTTTTGCAGCAATTTGACCATGAATGCCTGATTCACGCCGTCTCCTCTGAACAGTTGATGTTGAGATGTGTCTGTTACCTGAACTCTGTGAAGCATTTATTTGGGCTGCAATTTCTGAGGCTGGTAACTCTAATGAACTTATCCTCTGCAGCAGAGGTAACTCTGGGTCTTCCTTTCCTGTGGCGGTCCTGATGAGAGACAGTTTCATCATAGTGCTTGATGGTTTTTGCGGATGCACTTGAAGAAACGTTCCTATTTATTGAAATTTTCCGCATTGAGTGACCTTCATGTCTTAACGTAATGATGGACTGTTTCTCTTTGCTTATTTGAGCTGTTCTTCCCATAATATGGACTTGGTGTTTTCCCAAATAGGGTTATCTTCTGTATACCACCCCTACCTGAAGAACGTCACAACACAAATGATTTCTCAAACGCATTAAGAAGGAAAGAAATTCCACAAATTAACTTTTAACAACACTTGTTAATTGACTACCTCATGAAGCTGGTAAAAAGAATGCCAAGAGTGTACAAGGCTGTCATCAAGGCAAAGGGTGTCTACTTTGAAGAATCTGAAATATAACATATATTTTGATGTGTTAAACACTTTTTTGGTTACTACATGATTCCATATGTTTTTTTTCATTTCTTCACTATTATTCTACAATGTAGAAAATGCTAAAAATAAAGACAAACCCTTGAATGAGTAGGTGTGTCCAATCTTTTGACTAGTGCTGTATGTCACAAACAGAGGTGGTTGCATTCATGTGAATGTTAGTCTCTCATTCTTTAAGCAGATATTTTGGGAGGAAGAGGAAAGGAGGGACAGGATGGATGGAAGGGGAAGGTTGGAAGGGATGGAAGGAAGGAGGAGGAAGGAAGGGAGGAGGAGGGAAGGGAAAGGAGGGACGGGAGGGATGAGAAGAGAGGGAAGGGAAGGGAGGGACGGGAGGGATGAGAGGGGAGGGAGGAAGAGGGAAGGGAAGGGAGGGAGGGATGAGAGGGGAGAGAGGAGGAGGGGAGGGGAGGATGAGGGAGGGATGGATGGAAGGGTAGGGATAAAAGTGAAGGGATGCAAGGGGAGGGATGGAAGTGAAGGGAGGAGGAGGGAAGGGAGGGAGAGAGGGATGAGAGGGGTGAGAGGAGGAGGGGAGGAGGAAGGAGGGATGGATGGAAGGGGAAGGATGAAAGGGGAGGGTTGGAAGGGGATGGCTAGAAAGTGAGGGATAGAAGGGAAGGGAGGAGGAGGGAAAGGAATGGAGGGACGGGAGGGAGGGATGAGAGGAAGGGAGGGAGGGGAGGGAGGGAGGAGGAAGGAGGGATGGGGAGGGTTGGAAGGGAAGGGAGGAGGAGGAGGGAAGGGAGAATGGGAGAGAGGGGGGAGTGAGTGAGGGAGGGAGGGAGGGGGGATGGGAGAGAGGGGAGGGAGGGATGAGAGGGGAGAGAGGAGGAGGGGAGGGAGGAGGGAGGGATGAGAGGGGAAGGGAGGAGGAGGAGGGGAGGAGGAGCGAGGGATGAGAGGAGAAGGGAGGAGGAGGGAAGGGAGGGGAGGAATGGGAGGCGGGCAGCTAGTGTAATGTGTATGAATTATGAGGGAAAAACCTTTCTAGCTGAGGGCCCAGAAGAGAATGGCTGTAGAATAGGAGAGAATAGTAGCTTGTGTGACTGTCATGCCTGGAGACATACAACTGGTCCTGATACCTGCTTCTCACTAAACACCTCCAGATTCACAAGATGTGAGAAACAGCTCCCTGGGTAATAGAGATCAACAGCAGTCACTGGAACAACAAGGTTATTCTTCAGGACGTTATTATGACATCTGTGTGCAAGTTAAAATGCTAGCGAATATGCTGATAAAACCAGGAGCAAATTTACGGCGGCATAAAGCCAGGTTCACCTTAATTTGTTATCTGAAAATATTTATAACAGACTGTTAAAAAGTCTGAAATGAAATGCTTTATGGCCATTTGTTCACAAACATAAAGTTAGCAAAACCCAACAAAGTGGAATAAAAGAGATAAGAGCATGGTACAGAAGGAACACTTCAGCGCTCTTACGTAACACGGCTGCTGAATCAATTCACTAATCTGTCTCTCGGACTGAGCCAGGCACATGAAATCCAGACTGGTCTCCCATCTTTCTCCCCCTTCTTTTCCAGTGTTGGTTTTCATGAAATATAGCAGGAGAGACTGGTCCACCCCACCTCTGAGGCTGAATGATTTGGAGGCCATTGTTGTTGGCCTTCCCTGCCAATGAGCCCCAGAGCCCTACACCTTCCTGCCTCACAGCCACGATGTTCCATCTGGCCTCAGAGCTGGAGGTCAGCTCACATGATCATAGGATACTCTGATAGGGGAAATAACGTTGACTATGATGTTAAACTCTCAACAACGTACAGACCTCTTCCCACAGGGGCTATGTTCTGATCACCAATTGTAATGACTTGAAGTTCAAGTGAAATGTTACTGTAATTATGACGTCCCACAGATGTTTCATTCTCCTTTTCATTTCACATACCTAGTATAAACATCTCACCTTTCTGGAAAGATACTGGAGCTACCTGAACAGCAGAGAGAGGATGGAGTGTTTCTTAAAGAGAAAGAGACTAATTGCAGGATCAGAGACAGTAGAAGGTAATATTCCTGTGGAACTTTATACACTTGCTGAGGGCCTTTGTAGCTGAGAACGCAGTGATTGAGGGTGAGTTGTGGGAGAGATGAGAGAGTGAGAGATTATGTTAATCAGACAGAGATTTGAATTCCACGGCCCTGGGAGTATTCCTTCGACGGTTATTTACTTATGGCACCATCCAGATAACTGGCTAGATAATAGCTGCACAATATATCACTGGATTCATTTTGTCTCAAATCCCTTTCCCACCAGTGTATTTCCCTTTTGTTTGAGTAATGAGCTGTAAAATTTAATAATTAACTTTTTTCTCGTGATATAATCGCTCTAGATGGCTAGAAAATGCTAGTTCCGGAGTAGAGAGGCTCTTTAAGTGAGTCCCTTAATAAAACTCCTCTTTCCCCTCTCATCACTACAGTGCTTTAGGGGGAAGGTATCTCTCATCACTACAATGCTTTAGGGGAAGGTATCTCTCATCACTACAGTGCTTTAGGGGGAAGGTATCTCTCATCACTATAATGCTTTAGGGGAAGGTATCTCTCATCACTACAATGCTTTAGGGGAAGGTATCTCTCATCACTACAGTGCTTTAGGGGGAAGGTATCTCATCACTACAGTGCTTTAGGGGGAAGGTATCTCTCATCACTACAATGCTTTAGGGGAAGGTATCTCTCATCACTATAATGCTTTAGGGGAAGGTATCTCTCATCACTACAATGCTTTAGGGGAAGGTATCTCTCATCACTACAATGCTTTAGGGGGAAGGTATCTCTCATCACTATAATGCTTTAGGGGAAGGTATCTCTCATCACTACAGTGCTTTAGGGGAAGGTATCTCTCATCACTACAGTGCTTTAGGGGGAAGGTATCTCTCATCACTACAGTGCTTTAGGGGAAGGTATCTCTCATCACTACAGTGCTTTAGGGGGAAGGTATCTCTCATCACTACAGTGCTTTAGGGGGAAGGTATCTCTCATCACTATAATGCTTTAGGGGGAAGGTATCTCTCATCACTACAGTGCTTTAGGGGGAAGGTATCTCTCATCACTACAGTGCTTTAGGGGGAAGGTATCTCTCATCACTACAGTGCTTTAGGGGGAAGGTATCTCTCATCACTATAATGCTTTAGGGGGAAGGTATCTCTCATCACTACAGTGCTTTAGGGGGAAGGTATCTCTCATCACTACAGTGCTTTAGGGGGAAGGTATCTCTCATCACTACAGTGCTTTAGGGGGAAGGTATCTCTCATCACTACAGTGCTTTAGGGGGAAGGTATATCTCATCACTACAGTGCTTTAGGGGGAAGGTATCTCTCATCACTACAGTGCTTTAGGGGGAAGGTATCTCTCATCACTACAGTGCTTTAGGGGGAAGGTATCTCTCATCACTACAGTGCTTTAGGGGGAAGGTATCTCTCATCACTACAGTGCTTTAGGGGGAAGGTATCTCTCATCACTACAGTGCTTTAGGGGGAAGGTATCTCTCATCACTACAGTGCTTTAGGGGGAAGGTATCTCTCATCACTACAGTGCTTTAGGGGGAAGGTATCTCTCATCACTACAGTGCTTTAGGGGGAAGGTATCTCTCATCACTACAGTGCTTTAGGGGGAAGGTATCTCTCATCACTACAATGCTTTAGGGGAAGGTATCTCTCATCACTACAGTGCTTTAGGGGGAAGGTATCTCTCATCACTACAGTGCTTTAGGGGGAAGGTATCTCTCATCACTACAGTGCTTTAGGGGAAGGTATCTCTCATCACTACAGTGCTTTAGGGGGAAGGTATCTCTCATCACTACAGTGCTTTAGGGGGAAGGTATCTCTCATCACTACAGTGCTTTAGGGGGAAGGTATCTCTCATCACTACAGTGCTTTAGGGGGAAGGTATCTCTCATCACTACAATGCTTTAGGGGAAGGTATCTCTCATCACTACAATGCTTTAGGGGAAGGTATCTCTCATCACTACAATGCTTTAGGGGGAAGGTATCTCTCATCACTATAATGCTTTAGGGGAAGGTATCTCTCATCACTACAATGCTTTAGGGGAAGGTATCTCTCATCACTACAATGCTTTAGGGGAAGGTATCTCTCATCACTACAGTGCTTTAGGGGGAAGGTATCTCTCATCACTATAATGCTTTAGGGGGAAGGTATCTCTCATCACTACAGTGCTTTAGGGGAAGGTATCTCTCATCACTACAGTGCTTTAGGGGGAAGGTATCTCATCACTATAATGCTTTAGGGGGAAGGTATCTCTCATCACTATAATGCTTTAGGGGGAAGGTATCTCTCATCACTACAGTGCTTTAGGGGAAGGTATCTCTCATCACTACAATGCTTTAGGGGGAAGGTATCTCTCATCACTACAGTGCTTTAGGGGGAAGGTATCTCTCATCACTACAGTGCTTTAGGGGAAGGTATCTCTCATCACTACAGTGCTTTAGGGGAAGGTATCTCTCATTACTACAGTGCTTTAGGGGAAGGTAACTCTCATCACTACAGTGCTTTAGGGGGAAGGTATCTCTCATCACTACAGTGCTTTAGGGGGAAGGTATCTCTCATCACTACAGTGCTTTAGGGGGAAGGTATCTCTCATCACTACAGTGCTTTAGGGGGAAGGTATCTCTCATCACTACAGTGCTTTAGGGGGAAGGTATCTCTCATCACTACAGTGCTTTAGGGGGAAGGTATCTCTCATCACTACAGTGCTTTAGGGGAAGGTATCTCTCATCACTACAGTGCTTTAGGGGGAAGGTATCTCTCATCACTACAGTGCTTTAGGGGGAAGGTATCTCTCATCACTACAGTGCTTTAGGGGGAAGGTATCTCTCATCACTACAGTGCTTTAGGGGGAAGGTATCTCTCATCACTACAGTGCTTTAGGGGGAAGGTATCTCTCATCACTACAGTGCTTTAGGGGGAAGGTATCTCTCATCACTACAGTGCTTTAGGGGGAAGGTGGGATCTGAATAGAGTGTGAATAAAACTCTTACCTTGTAGTTGAAGACAGTTGTATAATACAGTGTCATCACTCTGCCAAGATAACATTCAGAACATACATGCACGTTCATTCACGTTTCCTCTCTGGCAGTGTGTTACCCTTCACCGGGCAGTTGTGCGTGTTTGTGTGTATGCTCCTGTGTGTATGTGTGTATGCACCTGTGTGTGTTTGTGAGGCTGTGTCCCTGCGAGGTGCTGACAGGTCTATGGGGATGTGGTCCATGCAGGCTATGTCTCCCCTAATGGGCCCTTGTTAATGTGGGTGTCTGCTTTCTCTTTACTCATTCAGGCCTTCTCTGTGTATGCTGGCAATGAGACCAGATCCTGTTCCCAGGCCCATCAACTAGTGGGGAATTGGCAGAGGAGCCCAGGGCAGGGAGGGGTGGGTGCTAGGCTAGGGTAGAAGCTATGGCATAGAGGCGGTGTTACACAAATAGAGAAGTAACCTGTTGATAGAAGCACTACAGCACTACAGGCCTGTTATAGTCTATAATCTCTGTGTTGAAACTCCCCTCTTACTCCCCCTGCACTTGTAAAAGTGTATTTGGTTGTATTTAATTGGATATATGTGGTTGACCGATGTGTCTCATATCAGCGGAGTTTACATGGGTTTAGAGTGGCTCTCTCCTTTCGTCCCCCCTCTTCTCTTGCCCGCCCTCTCATTCCACAGCTTCTGAACCCAGACAATGAAAACAATGAGATGGGAGCCTCTCTCTCTCCTCTCTGTTTCCCACTCCCCCATTCTGATTTCATGCTCCGGCTCTTGTGCTCGTTTGTCGGCACATTTATTTCACCCCTCTGGCTAACTCTGTAAAAACAATACTTCTAGTATTTTGTTTATTTATTCATTCATTTAGTCTTTGTCGGTCTGTAGCGGCATGACCATCTGCTCAATGAAATAAGATGCTCTAATGAAAGAGACTGTTGTGCTCTCTGTCCCTCTCTCTCAGTCCCTCTCTCTCTCTCTCTCTCTCT